>NC_081406.1:540841097-541146290 GCF_030272615.1 Cryptomeria japonica
TGATACTTGCCAAACTAGAGTGAGTAATTTGCAGAGTGTGATTGCAGAAGAGAGGAACTAAAAAGGATTTGCCTTAGCAAGGAGTGCTGTTATCAGATCGGAGTCTTACCTGTTGTCTTCTAACCATGTCAACATAAGGTAAATCCCTTGACCGGGTAGATTTAACAAGCTTTGTTGTAAATCCTCTAACCAGGGGGCTCAAGTTCATTGAGTTATTTAAATTCTCTAGCGAGGAAACCTTTAACATGGTATATAACCATCCCTTAACCGAGTGATCTCTAACAAGATCGGTTCCTAATAGAACCTTCATTGTAAAGTCTTTAACCGAACTAGGCTCCTAACAGAGCGGACTTCAAAAGAGTTAAAAAACAAGCTTGTGGGTATTCATCCCCACTGTGGTTTTTCCCATTTGGGTTTCCACATGAAAAATTTGTGTGTTATGGGTTGTGAGTTTTTCATGTGATGATTGAGTAGTTTTTGATTAAGTTGAATATGCATGCAGTGCTAAAAGGTTGTGGTATCATTGATACAACTCATGAATGACTAAATTGGTAAAGTAGCTATCAAGATCTAAGATCTGTTGAATGTTGTTTAAAGTACTTTTGTTTAATCGGTTTAGCTATCTGAAGTATTTTTGTTTAACCTGTATTGCTATCATTAAGTACAATAGTATATGATAACCGGTTATCTGTTTTGATTTGTCAAAGTATCTGAGCATGTTTTTGTGTGTACTAATTCACCCCCCCTCTCGGTACCGGTTAGGACTTTAGTAGTTCATCATTATTCATCATGCATCTCACGGTCCATCTAGAATCATTAGGGGTTATGGTGACACGGCTCAAGAAATTTTGTTTCTACAAAAATGGAGTTAGAATTTTGGTTCTACTTCATCATGAACGCCAACATGGACAGTCTTTTGGGAGACTGTGAGGAATATTTTTGTAACAAAGTTACAATCAGTCTTATGATCTTGTGACTGGAGAAATTTGGGTTACAAGTCTTGGTATCGAGAAAATTGGTCCTCAAGTTTGGATCCAAACCCTTGGTCATGTATAATAAGTCTAGGTGAAATGAGTAGGCTGTAATAGGAATTTTTAGAGCAAATGAAATGGGTCTTGTGTCTTATTTTGTTTCAAGTTGTTGAACGATTTATATGTAAGATAATTTGTAACAAAAAATAGCTTATTAAATGAATGCAACCATAGTTCAAATTCATTTTGTCCAGTGTGTAACTCTGTTATGTTTTGAATGAGTAAGATCAAGGGTTTTTCTCATTCATTGCATTGTTGTGATGTATGTGTTTTCTATCTTATGCTTTGATCTAAGGGGTTGGTTAAATTGCTAGGATAGGATCTACAGACTGATGGGGCTTATACATGGATTTTGATAAGTATTTTGGGTTGGGACAGATAGATGAGATGCATTGTATGGCTGTGTTATCTTAAGATCTCCAGCTATTAGGTTAATGTTCTACTCTATTATATTTAATCTTATGTTTTAAAATTTTAGCCTCCCAATGGATAAGACACTGGTCGTGGATTTAGTCATTTCCAGTAACAGTTCTCTACTCATATTTCATTGACAACTTATTGTAAATTGATAATATTAGAATACCTTTTCATTTCTGTATATGTCACTGCTTATGAAAAGTTGTCTCACGCTCCAAAGTAGGTCAAGGATCATTGAGAGCTAGCCACTTTGTAGCATTCTCCCTCTTTTTTGATCCCCTTTTAGGAGTGAGATCTTCTGCTTTATTTTAATTCCATCTGCAAGTGTGGTGTGGAGATTGCAGAAGGATTAAGGGATCACCCTCTCGGGTTTTGAAGAGCCCGAAGTGAAGAAGGGTTAGCATAGTCCTTGTCATATGTTGGTCCAAGTCACTGAGTATCTCTAAAATAGTCTGGAGTTGGCCTCTCCACCTATGATTCGAGGGCCCGACTTGGTTCCTGCCCCTACGGTAGTGTAAAACCCCACTGTGTGCAATTTGGGGAACCAACAAAAATAGCGACTCTGCTGGGGAAGAATGTTTAAAATCTCTGGTTAGAAACAAATTGAATCATCATATTGTTTGAGATTACCCCATCTGAGCCACCAATAAAAATGAGTCATGAGATTACAAGGTTCCAAATCCTTTGCCAGTTGAGTCAATTCTCATAAATGTTGCCTGAGAATCTGTTGTAATTCATCTTTCAATGTAAGTTTTGTCAAGATTGGTCCATATTTCACGATTATTTCATAATACCTCACAAATTGTGGGTGGCGTCTCTGAGATCTCTGCACTAGTGTGCATTATTTGAAAAGGAACTAAAAGAGAATCATAGAACATATAGTAGAGATGAAGCATATTTGAGCTCTTATGATGAAGTACCCTGATAGGTTGAGGAAAGAATTCACATGACAAAAAATGAGGAGTTGCAGTACTGGTTAAGGATTAGATCTGACCTGAGAACCTAGAGAAGGTGCACATATATTTTCAGATCTAACACTACAGTGAGCCAACAAAGATGATTTCTAACCACTACACTACTTCTAGGTACTCTGGAATTTCATGAGTCAGATGTATTTCCATGAAAGTCATTTGTAGAAAATACTTCCCTATCAAGTGAGATAAGCACTAAGGAAGGGAATGGTAGGAATCTTTTTACATAGTTTTGAAAATTAGTTTGCAAATTTTATAATAAGTTGAGTGAAGTATGTTTCTGAGTCATACATTGTAGTATTGTAAGACTATTGAATAGATGCATTGTTGCTTGTATATCCCTAAGAAATATTCAACGTAAATGTGCAACATATGCAGTCATTGTCAAGCCATAACAACTATTGAAAGATATAGACCATTAAATTTTAATGGTATCCAAGATTTCCCAAACCCTGTTCTTGCTAATGTTAGGGAGCATTTACCAAGTTTTAATGGGAAAGGATTAGAATCAATACGTCAACACCTACAGAGATTTTTTGATTTGATAAGAGATTTTGAGATAAGTCAAGAAGATGTTTGCATGAAGCTTTTTGTTCAATCTTTAAAAGAAAATGCTAGAGACTGGTTTCATACCTGCCAGCGGGTTTTATCTCTTCATGGGATGAGTTGAATGCATCTTTCATGAAACAATTCGGTGAAAGAGTTAATCCAAGTTCAGCTATAAAAGGATTCATGGGTATTAAAAGAGAAGAGAATGAATTGTTCTCTATTTTCAATCTCAGATTTGCAAGAACATTGGATGATATTCCTAGAGGTTATAGGCCAAATGATGCAGTATGTTTGGTCGTTTACTTAGCTACATTTAATGAAGAAATGAGCTATTTACTAAGGGATAAGGATCCTAAAACCTTGTACTAGGTTTATAGGATAGCAAAGGACATTGAGAACAATTTGAAATATGGAATCCCTAAGGGATATTTCACTACAAGAGTGTGTTGTCCTAAGATATCAGACATTGAAGAAAGGTGTGATTCAAGAGGTGAAGATCAATCTAAAAGAATCTACATCCATGCTGATCACACTAACCATATTATGAATTGTGATTAAAACAAAAATATGGGTGAAGAGAACTTTTCTTAGACAATGGTTATTCCTCGTATTAGTGAAGACTAGGTTAATTAAAATCTATATGATACAAATGATACAGAGCTGGAGGTAATTTCAGTGGCTACACCAGTTGATAGAATTATTAGCCCTTTCAGTAAGGATGCCACACAAAGGGTCTATCTTCCCTCTTTGGATGGATATGATATCCTATATGAAGGAGAATTGGAAGGTTGTACATTTGATGAGGATAATGCTAGTGTGCAAGATTTTGATGACATAGATTCATCTTCTCAGGAATTAGTCATGTGTAATGATGGAATTTTGAATATTGTTACACCATTATTTGTTGATAATTCTTATAAACCAAAGAACTCCATGGTATGTTCCAATAAAAAAGATATGCTTTATCCTATGCTTATGCCATGTCAATTTATTCATGGTGATGAGTGTAAAGAATTAGTCAGGGTAGATATGCTTGAAACATGTATTATAAGTAATGATATACTACATATCCCATTACAAGTAACACTCTATGCAGTGGATCAAATTGTTCCTGAACTCTCTAATCATGATGACACATGTGAACCAACAGATGCAGCTGGAAAAGATGAAGAAAAGGGCCAAAATAGTCATGATGATTTTGTTGAAACTTATGAGAGTTATAACACTGAATGTTATGATGTTGAAAGTTGTTATAGCTCGGATTATGATTACCTTATGCCTAATAAGGATGAATGTGAATTTGAGGTAGGTAGAAGTTTCACTAAAGCTTTTAATACATTGTTTGATGAGGATGTAGATATGGATCAACCTCTGCTTTTCCTAAATATCTATGAGAAAGGTTTTCATATGATTTCCAACCCTTTGTATGAAGAGATGGTTGAGAAACCAAAAATGGTGAAGATTGACGAAAATGTGAATGCTGGGTTAAGTTTCTGTGATGAAGATCAGTTTTATCCCATGATTAGTTATGATAGCAATTTTGAAGGTGTTTCAGATGCTTGTAAGCAAGATTTATATGATAAAGAAAGGGCCATCCAAGGTGATCAAGGAATTTTATTTGTCCTTGCTAATAGCAGCGTGCAAGAATACAAGTTAGAATTATTTATCACATGCCAGTTAAGTGTTTTCTTAATCAAAAGGGACTTGGATGATGTCAGATGTAGGGTGGTTTTATAATTTGAAAATGTTTTTGAATATGGTCAACATGTATATAGGAATATTTTCAAGTCATTGACCACATATGTAGATGAGAATCAAACCTTTGATAAGGGTAAATATTGGTGCTTCAGTTTTGATGGCCTTGGGCCATCATTCAGAGTTTGATTTTCTCAAACTATAGTATAGGGTGCAGGGAAAGGAGGTCGACTCTACAACCCAATGAAGATGTACAAGTGGGGTTATACTTGTGCTGATAATATGAAACTAAATACAGTTGAGGATTGAAGCTTTGATGAAATGAAATGTATCTAGAAGAGAAGCTAATACCAAAATGCTAAATTACAAATGCAGGTTATAAAAACTTGTACATAAAACAACTATAATGAGTTTTCAGATAAAGGTTTCGATCTTGACGTGGAATGCCAGATTGGAAGACAAAGGAAGACATGGTAAGTTTGAAGTCATTTTCTTACGCCCATAATCTAAGTCAAAGAAAGTGGGGAGAGGATTTTCATTTTATATCTTCTCCAAGGAATGATAGATGCAGTCCTTGAACTACCTGTTCATGGACAGTTCTTGAAATTTAATTTATTTTGAAGTATTTTTTTTCCATGAGCAGTAGATTAGACCTTGTACATATTAGAGTAGTTTTCTTTTTCTGCTTTGGCTTGCCTTGTCCAGGCAGTTTTTTTTTTTTGTCTTCTCTGTATTTGGTCTGCTTAGCCATAGATTCTAGATCCTCGTATCTTCTCTGAGTGATGATCATCCCCAACCAGAGCCACTGATAGTCCTAAAAATGACTATGCTAAATTTGATGTCCTTGATAATGTTTTGTAATTTTAATTAATGTTTCTCTCTGAATTACCCTAAGGTTTTAAGGTTCTTAGGTTTAGATGTTCCCGGGTGAGCCTTTTATTTTGAAACCTAAAGCCTGTTATGTTTCTTCATTACCTTTTTACTTAAAGTTGAGGGTCTTTTCTATCATCAAAGGGACTGTGTTCCTTTCCCTAGGCTTTATTTCTTCTGCCGACCTTTTAATTTTTCCTAGACCTTGTGTCTTTTTCACTATGGTCGGGCCCCTTTTAAATACTGTAGCATATTTTTATTTTCTCAAAGTCTGACATTCATGTTTCGGCTTATATCTCCATGTTTAAGTATCGAGAAACTAAAGGTTCCATGATTTTGCACGTGATCAAATGGATGGCGGTGTTTTAACTCAAGTGGGAAGATGCTTGAAGGATAGTGGCAAGTTTTGGGTGGACTTTGTAAAGATGCATGTAATGAATGAGCAAATCGAACGACCCTTGTAGTCCTACGAAGGAAGATGCAGGGAAGTTAAGGACCGTGACATCGCGAGATGATGTCGTGTGTCCCAGGCAGATCAGGAAGGTGTGAAGGTGGGGCCGCTAATAAAATTGAGTTGGAAGATGATTGGACGATACACAGTCAGACTTTTATGGGCCCATCTTGCTATGTTGGAAGGTTAATATCAATGTTGACCAATGTTGATCGCACAATGTGCCATGCTAGACAAATCTACAGTGGAAATAGAGATTTTTTCAAAGGGGGTGATTTGGATTGTTTCGTTGTTATTCACGTGGGAAAATTGAAGGCAAAAGAAGATAAGCTTATTGATGTAGAATAAACAGAGAAACACATTGAGGTATGTGGATGTCGACTGATTCTCAAAAGGTTGATTTAGGAGGTGTTTTGTTGGGTCGAGTCGTATTAGTGGACAAAGATGGTAGTACCAGAGGTGGCAATATCAATAGGTTTTCATTGCCATTGTGGAAAGAAATTGAGATCTTCAGAAAGATCAAGGGGATAAGGATGATTTATGAGATGGAAACGAAGTGATCAAGGAACCGTCAATAAAATCATAGGATGCATATGGTCAGAGATTCTCATAGTAAGGCAAAAAATCAAGAAAATTGTTGCCAAGAAACTTTCAAAAGATAAGAACTCAGTATCCAAAAAAAGGAGATTCTGCAGTCAAGAAATAAAAAAATCAGGAACAAAATCGTTCATGTAAGGTGAACTTGGTTAGAAGGGTTATGAATTGGCAGTTTGAGTCTGAATATGTTTTGATTCGATGGATATGATTCTTTGAATGCATTTGCTGACAGGATGTGTAGAAAAGCATTGGAATGATGATTTTTCCCATGCATGAACACCGCCAAGAAAATGTATTTTCATTATAAATATAACTGGGTGGTGTCTTCAATTGGTAGAAAGAACTAGAAAATTCATTATCTTCTTAGAAGGTTTTGAAATGGTGAAAATGATTTTTGAGCAGTATCATGCTAGAAGTTACACTGAGCTCTGTGATAGTGGATGAAATTCCTTTGGGAGCGAGTATGCTTATAGTCGATGTAGTCTTGAAAGTGGGGAGACTAGTCAATGGAGACTTGAAATTTGTTTCTTATCAAAATAATCCCCACATGATGGATCCTTTACCTCTCCTATGTCACTCATTGATAGAGGGTTCTAGGAAGGACCTCACAGAGGAGCAAGAATGAAATAAACTTGGGGAGAAGATAGCAACCAATTATTTCTGCAATGGTATGGAAGCTGCAATGTCTTCCCTTCACTTTATGTTCCTCTGCAAGCTCCTCTTTCCACTTTCTCTGATCCTGGGCATAAAGGCTTGAACTCCTCTTTTAGTGGAGGGATGATTTTACTTCTTGTTGGGATCTAAACCCTCTTCAAGAAGGGAAGTACTTTGTAGAGCATCAGGGCGCATCTCACGGTCCATCTAGAAGCATTAGAGGTGATGGTGGCATGACTCAAGAAATTTTGTTTCTACCAAAATGCAATTAGAAATTTTGGTTCTGCTTCATCATGAATGCCAGCATGGATAGTCTTTTGGGAGAGTGTGAGGAATATTTCTGTAACAAAGTTACAAGCGGTCTTATGAGCTTGTGACAGGTGTCTACTCTGGCTTGAAGCTTGTTTGCTCCCTTGTTTCTATAAAAGGGAATTCAGGGCCATGAGAAAAAGGTCAAGAAATTTGGGTTACAAGTCTTGGGATCGAGAAAATTGGTCCACAAGTTTGGATCCAAACCCTTGGTCATGTATAGTAAGTTTAGGTGAAATGAGAGGGGTGTAATAGGAATTTGCAGAGAAAATGAAATGGGTCTTGTGTCTTATTTTGTTTCAGGTTCTTGAAGGACTAAGATCAAGGGTTTTTTTCGTTCATTCCATTCTTGTGATGTATGTGTTTTCTATCTTATGCTCTGATCTAAGGGGTTGGTTAAATTGCTAGGATAGGATCTACAGATTGATGGGGCTTATACATGGATTCTGATAAGTATTTTGGGTTGGGACAAATAGATGAGATGCATTGTAAGGCGGTGTTATCTTAAGATCTCCAACTATTAGATTAATGTTTTGTTTTGTTACATTTCATTTTATGTTCTATAATTTAAGTTGCCCAATGGATAAGACATTGGTCGTGGCTTTAGTCATTTCCAGTAACAATTCTCTACTCCTATTTCATCAACAACTTGTTATATGTCGATAATATCATAATATATTTTCATTTTTGTATATGTCAGTGCTTTTGAAAAGTTGTCTCATGCTCCAAAGTAGGTTGAGGATCACTAAGAGCTAGCCACTCTGTAGAATTCTCCCTCTTTGTTGAGCCCCTTTTAGGAGTGAGATCTTCTACTTTATTTTAATGCCCTCTGCAAGTGTGGTGCAGACATTGCACGAGCATTAAGGGATCACCCTCTCAGGTTTTGCCGAGCCCAAAGTGAAGAAGGGTTAGCATAGTCCTTGTCATATATTGGTCCAAGTCCCTAAGTATCTCTAAAATAGTCTGGAGTTGGCCTCTCCACGCATGATTCAAGGGCCCGACTTGTTTCCTACCCCTGCGGCGGTGTAAAACCCCACCGTGTGCAATCTGGGGAGCCAACACATAGGATAGGTCAAAAAGATGAATCCTAAAGGAAATGATAATATTTTATGTGATTCCCTCTTCTCAATGATGCATGGAATGGAATAGGGGACATAAATAGCGGCAAGTGTGTTAATCTATATCCACATGCTAGGCAAAAGGTTGAGTAAGAAGCAAGGTGCTAGGTGAAAATAATTTTTTATAACACATTTTCCTAATTTCATCGATCCATCATCTATATTTGTCCAAGAAACAAATAAGGACAACATACCAAAGATTTCATTATAGTTTTCTTGTTTTATGATGCCAAGACAAAGTAAATAATTTATAACTACCAAGTATCAAGAGAGTAAAGTGAATATATTTTTTTGCAGATCGTGTTGATTAAAAGTGGGATTGGGCTCATTTAAAGCATGTTGCAAGGTTTATTATGTATACAACTTGGCCAAAATGGTCATAAAAATATAATTTTCACTATATTATCAATGAGAGTGCATCAAAAAATGTAACATGGTTAAAATTCCTCTTTAGGTTTTCACATTTTTGAATTAATAGAGCTTAAAATAAGTATTTATTCACATGTTATTGAAGTTTTAAAAAATAAATTAATAGAACCTATATTTAAGGAGGGTTTATGAATCCATAAATAATAATAATAGTTGGCTTGCATTTTCCTCTCACCCTACTTAGTATACACACCAAACAATGCATCCCTTTTAATATGAAAAAATATAGTTCTAACTATATGTAATTGCGTGATTGTGTGTGGAGGCTTTCATGCATGTCACCCTTAGATGGATAAAACCTTCCCCCTATTAGTTATGGAACTTGATCTTGTTAAAGGTCTAACCTTTTGGGTGTATTTTTGTAGCTATCTTTAGAGCCATATTTTAGATACATTTTTAAATTGTAAAATATTATTTTTTATTTTATAAATCTATTGTTCATCATATTCACAAATCTAATGATAGAGATTATGTTAGTTTTTGTCCTGGAAGGTAACCCTCTTTTATGAGGGCATTATATTACGATTGTTTATTTTGTATTGCATTGTATTTTCTTGTGTATGGAGACTATGATACATAAAAGATGAAATTTTAATGATTATGTTGTAGGTTGTATCGCTTCATTTTTATTGGATAAATAAAAAAAGAAGGATTGAGTGTTTCTCCATAGATGCAACACATAATGGGTGGACCATGTATATTTGTTTCACTATGTTTTGTGTTATTTTTATACTTTATTTTGTATTAATTTTATTTTCTATTTCTCAATTATTCTATTTTTAACATCTAGTAACAAACTTGTAAAATTACTTGGTTGATAAACTCAAAAGGAGGGTTCTTGGTTTGAGTGGGAAAAATGATGAAAAAAGACAATTTTTGGATTGAGAATTTTAACATCCAAAATTATCAGCAATAGAAGATACAAATGGAGGACTATCTATGTCAAAAGGATCCTTTCTTACCCACTAGGTGGAAAAGAAAAGAAGCTAATGAATATGATAAATGAAGAATGAGAGATTCTTAGTAGAAAGGCAGAAGGAGCAATATGATTGTGTCAAGCACCATCAGTGGCTTTCAATATATCAAAAGACATGACAACACTAGATCCTAAAATATATGAAAAATCTCAACTTCCGTTTCAAAGTATTTTTATGAAGTTTTTATTTATTATGAAGATGTCAAAGAGCGTGTTTGTTGTTAATTACTTTTAAATGAGTTTAACACAATCGCCAGTTAGTTAAATATTGTAAGTGTAAAATTTGATGATGAGGTATTACTAAGAATGCATATTAGATTGTCATATCTATGAGTAATACTATCTCTGATTCAAACTCTTCAAATTTTGATGATGTTGGTGTCATCCTTAGTAAGGACATGTAATAGAAAGAACACGTGAGACATTAGGTAATACTTTGAATGAAGAAAATAGGAGAAGACAAAGGGAGAGAAGAAATAGGCCAAGAAATAATAAGAATTCTAATAAGGACATATCCAAAGCTAGAAGAAGGTTGGAGTGTTGGCATTTTAGGAAGAAAGGACACCTAAAAAATAATGTTGTCTCGAACAGGAAAACAAAGAGATGAAAAATAAGGAAACAATGAAGAAGAAAATGTGACAACTGATGTGCTTTGATATGCTTTAATTCTTTCTTTATATAGTATTACCAATTCTTGAGATTTAGACTCTAAGGCTTCATTTCATGCCACACCCCATAGTAAATATTTCCTAAACAATGTTCAAGGTGTAAGTTTATTAAGGCGATGATGAACCATGTAAAATTGTTGGAAAGGGTAATATGCAAATAAAATTACAAAATGGAAATAAATGGTTGCTAAAAGAGGTGATGCATATTTTTGATTTGAGAGGAAATCTAATTTCATCAAGATAATTGGAAAGTGAAGGTTGTGCAATTACATTTATAGAAAATTTGTGGAAGATCACCAAAGGATAATTAATATTAGAAAAAGGAGAAAATATAGGTACATTATTTTTATGTACTAGTAATTTTAATTTTTCTATTTTCTTATCCTCTACAAGAACAAATACAACATTTGAGCATCATATGGCTGGGCACATGAGTGAGAATGGGATGAATATTATCCACTCAAGGGATTTATTGCTAGGTTTGAAGTAGGCTGATTTGGATATTTGTGAAAATTATGTTCATAGAAAATATAAGAGTCACGTTTCTTAGAGTTGAGAAGGAAATAAGAGTGGAAATAGAGATTCTCTATTTAGATGTATGGGGACCGAGTCATATGTCATATCTTCGTGGCAATTATTATTATGTTACTTTTACTAATGATATAACTAGACAAACTTGGGTTTATTGCATTCAAAAAAAATCTAATGACTTTGATACTTTTAAGAAATAAAAAGCTTTGGTTAAGAATGAGTCAATAAATAAATAAAAATGTCCTAGTTCAAATAAAGGAGGTAAATATTACAAGGAGTTTGATAGTTATTATTCATCCCACGATATTTGTAGAGAGAAGATGATTCCAAGAACACCACAAGAAAATGGTGTGTCAAAAATGATGAATAAAATAATCATGGAGTATGTGTTGGTGCCTTCATGTTTTGTAAAAATATGAAGTGCATATGATGAAAAAGTTAATTGCAGCACTCTGAAACACCCGTGCAAATTCTTTCTGAGTTGCCTACTTTGAGGGTGAATTAGTTGATGTCCTTTGATTGTCATGAAATTACACTTGGGGATTATATTCACCTAACATAAGCAAGTGTGCACTTTAATTTTTTAAATTCTTAGAATTATATTTGATTAGCTTTCAAAGCACCAATTTTAGGGGTTCTACGAAGATTTGTTGTTTGCACATTGTCTGATTTGCCAAAGTAGTCCACTTTGGAGATTGATATTTCAAATCCAGATGATTGTCATGTCAAATAAATTGGTTCTCATGATTTTCCACATGTTATTACTATACTTGTATGTTCAATTGTAGAGTCTTAGAGTAAAGTTTAGCGTTTTACTAGGCCAAAAGCAAATGGAATTTATTGAAATTTGTTGTCTGCATGTTCCATAAAGTTTCAGAAGGGTCATCTTTGACCATAAATATTTTGCAAAATAACTGGAGTTAGGCAAATATATTTGGTGCACTTTCTCATTTTATCTTAATGAACACCCCCACTTAGTGATAGCTTCTCAAAGCCAAATTTTCTATTTTTTCAAGGCACATGGTTAGTAGGGTTCAAGTGGATTCTAACATGCACATTTTTTGAAATTGCATAAGTGACCTACTTTGAGTATTAAAATTTTGCACCTTGGGTCATGTCATTCGAATCATTTGGAAATCTGTTTCCCCTATCACTAGTCAACATGTTTGTGCAAACACATGGTCTCCTGATGAGGTTTGATCAGTCTTTTAGGACAATTTTGCTAGCCACTTGGCTTGTTTGGAGTAGTGAGCCAAAAAGGGGCTCCACCAATGAACTATGCCCTGAGCGATAAAATTTGTTTTCAAGCAATGAAAAAGGAAATGTTGACTAGGAAAAGGGTGATGTAAAGATCCTCCATCGGTGAATCTTTGAGGGTTAAATATGTTAGACAATTCAAATAACCAGAAGACAACTGAGAGGGGGGGGTGAATCAGTTGTCACAGATTACCAGAACCTTAAGAAATTAAAACTTTAACACCGGAGCCCAAAACATTAATACCAGAATGCTTAAAACAAATACCAGAATAGGAGTTAAACCAATTAAGCATAAATAATAATCAGAGAATAAATACCATTCATATGACACCAAGATTTATACGTGGAAAACCCAGTAAAGAGAAAAAACATGGTGGAAATCCTACCCACAATTAGATAATACTTTTGCAGTAAGTATGTGAATTATAATTGAGGGGCCCGCACTTGCGGGAAAGCCAACAACCCAGAGCACACTGATCATCACAAAGGAGTCTCACTGACTACATAGAAATCTAGACTACAATCTGGAAGAAGTGTTGAACTGCAACGATAACATCTCCTATGCCTGAGTACAGTTTGGTTAAGCTCAATATCGGAGGACTAAATCCTCTTACATAAACCCATTCGATCTCCAATGATTGACCAAATCCTCTACCTGAATGATATTACATTATTCACACATTACATATCCATTTCCCATAACCACATATACCTATCATGATCTACAATGAGATCTTACATCTATATACAAACCCTTGACTATAAACAATCAGGTCGGCTACCGGATAATAAACCAATTACATAATTACAAAACATGTCGGCCTTAGACCAAACAAATAATATCCAACACATAAGACATCCCAGAAACACATCGAGAGGCCCAATCCACACGTTTCATTAAACTGGTCCATAACCTAGACCAACCGGGACCCAATATAGGTCCACACGCTAAAGCAATGATCTCCATCCGCCAAGTCTCGAACATGATCACCAACAACATCCTGAAACTCCACTAGAAGCTGCACCAACACTACTTATGCATATCATCAAAGATCTTCATCAAAAGCTCTGCTGGTGAAACCCTCACCGGAACCACAAGACAAGCTTCCAAGCAAACATGACAACATCCGATCACCAGACCAAAACCAATTGACTGAATATGAACATGAGTATCATGAATAAGCCAATTCCATAATCAAATCATACCAGAGCCTACCGGATCATGCTGGATCCAAACCAACCAGAAACCACTCAACCTACTGGGACCAGAAGGTTGCCGATAAAGCATCCAAACAACTAGTGTTGACATCAATGACAAAAAATCAATGCAACACGTAATCTATTTCTCCAAATGGCCAACAATCTCCCCTTTTGGCGTTGATGGCAACACTAGATGTGAAAAACATCTACGTACCAAGAAATGCCAAACAAGTCTCCCATAATAGAAGACAACCAACAATCTCCAACTCAAAGATATAGCAAAAAATTTATGAAATAAAGACCAATATCCCCCTATGAATAATATCTCTGTAAAGCTTTGAATTACACATATAACTCTCCCTAATGTATACAACTCCTTAAGTTTTCTTTTTCACATCAATATCTCTCACCCTTTGACATCAATGCCAAAAATCTGACAAAAATATTAAAGCAAAAACATAGACCACTGAATCAAAAAGTTGACTACTCCCCCTGAGCAGTAGCATCCCCACATAAGTGCCAGAATGAAAAATATCTCTAATAATATCGAACTGATGCCAAACAACATCAATCAAGTTTCCACCAGAGGGGCAGAAACTCCCAATCTATCTCTGAAATACTCAAATGATTCCTTAGGCAAAGGTTTAGTGAAAATATATGCAATCTACTCTTTAGTGGTCACATAAACCAGTCTAACTTCATTTGCTTCCACCTTTTCCTTCAAAAAGTTACACTTGATAGATATGTGCTTTGTCTTAGAATGAAATACCGGATTCTTTGATATGTCAATAGCAACATTATCACAGTGAATAACTACCGGTCCGTCACAATCCACCTTTATATCCTTCAACATTGGCTTCATCCATAAAACCTATGTACAGTTAGTAGTAGCAACAACATACTCAGCTTCAATAGTAGATAAAGAAGTACATGATTATTTCTTGTTGATCCATGAAACCAACTTCTTTCCAAGAAAGAAAGCTCCACTAGAAGTACTTTTTCGGTAATCAACATCTCCAGCCCAATCAACAATGAACATCTGTATATGCACATAAAGTAAAGTCATCAACCAAAAACCATATTCTGATGTACCTTGTAAGTATCTAAAAATCCTTTTCACCGCACTCTCATGATTTTCTCTAGGATCACTCTGAAATCTTGATACTGTACAACATCATTCATTATGTCAGGCCTAGTCTGAGTCAAATAAGGTAGACCTCCAATCATAGATTTGTATCTTGTAGGATTTACTAGTGCAAAAACATCTTTTCTTGTCAATTTCTCACTTGTAACCATAGAAGTACTTATCGATTTAGAATCTCCCATACCAAATTTCTTCAACAATTCCCTAGCATACTTAGTTTGACAGATAAAAATATCTTTATTAGTCTGAGTAATCTGCAAACCTAAGAAAAATTTCATTTCCCCAATCATACATTTCAAATTCATTCTCCATATTGTTAGAAAATTCCTTACACAACTTATCTTCACCTCCAAAAATGATGTCATCAACAAATTCTTCAATAATCAGTATGTCATCATCATCAGTGACCTTATAATATAAATTACTTTCAGCATTACCCTTAGTAAAAACAAGCTTCAAAAGATATTTATCCAACCTTGCATACCTAGCTCTCGGTGCCTGTTTCAATCCATATAAACCTTTCCTTAACCTGCAAACCATATTTGTATCATCTAATAGTGAAAACCCATCAGGTTTCTCAATATAAACTTCCTCATGAAGATCCCCATTCAAAAATACACACTTAACATCCATCTGATAAACCTTGTAGTTCTTATGGGCAACATAGGCAGGAAATAATCTCACAACTTCAATCCTAGCTACAGGTGCAAAAGTCTCTCCATAATCAATTCCTTCCTTCTGAGAATATCCTTTACAAACCAATCTAGCCTTATTCCTTACAACTTGACCATCCTCATTCAATTTATTCCTAAAAAACCTTTTAGTTCCAATAACATTCTTATTTTTAGGCCAGGAAACCAAAGTCCGTGTGTTATTTTTCTCAATCTGATCTAATTCTTCTTCCATAGCTTTCAACCAATATTCATCTTTACATGCCTCAATTACTAATACCGGTTCAACTTGTGAAATTAAGCATACCTCATTAGTTTCTAGTCTTCTTCTTGTCATTACTCCATTGTTCTTATCCCCAATGATTTGATCTTATGAATGATTCAATTTCACATACCTAGGAGTCTTGTGACTCTCTGTTCCTCTTCCCGGTTCTTCAATTACTGTAAAATTTTCTGATACTGCCGGAGTAACTGGTTCAACACTCTGTTCTGGTAAAGGTGCTACTAGTTCAAATATAATCATTTCCACCACCGGTTCATCTCATAAACTCTGATTTGACCTCTATTCATCTCATCCACCTTGACATTAGCACTCTCCACAATTCTCTGCAATCTCTTGTTTTAACATCTATATGCTTTGCTTTCTTTAGAATAACCAAGAAATATGCCTTCATCACATCTAGGATCAAATTTTCCTATGATATCATCTCTCTTGATATAACATTTACTACTAAATATTTTAAAATACTTAACTGTAGTTATATTGCCAAACCATAATTCATAAGGTGTCTTACTGGTCTCTCCTTTGATATGTACTCTGTTGAATGTATAAACCGTTGTGCTATCTACTTCTCTCCGATAGATATGAGGTAGACTAGCTTCCATCATCATTTTTCTAGCAATATCCAAGATAGTTCCGTTTTTCCTTTCCACAACTCCATTTTGCTGAGGTATCCGGGGAGCAGAAAATTGTCTCCTAATACCATGCTTCTCACAAAAGTTATTAAACTCATCGGATGTGAATTCTCCACCATCATCTAACCTCAAACATTTAATATTCAATCATATCTCAGTTTCCACTTTAGCCTTAAAGATTTTAAACTTTTCAAATGCCTCAGATTTTTCATTTAGAAAAGTAACCCACATCATTCTAGAATAATCATCAATGATTAGCATGAAATATCTATCACCTTGTAAACTTTTAACTCTAGCAGGGCCACACAAATCAGTATGAATAAGATCAAGAACATCATTATATTTATCTTGTATACTCCTAAAAGAGGTTTTGACCTGTTTACCCATTTGATATTCTTTACATACTAGATTATAGGGCTTCATAATCTTAGGTATATCTCTAACTACCTTATTTGAACTGGTCTTCACAATGCAATCAAAATCCACATGACACAACCTTTTATGCCATAGCCAACTCTCATCAATCTGTGCAATCAAACATGTATTCTCACCAGAATTTAAATGAAATATATTACCTTTTGTCTGTGTACCAGTTGCAATTTCCAAACCAGTTCTATTAATGATTTTGCATTTTCCATCCTTGAATTGCAATTGAAATCCTTTATCCACCAATTGTCCTACACTCAAAATATTATGCCTTAAACCTTTAACATAATAAACATTATCAGTATTGTTCTTACCATCCAGTGATATAGTTCCTTTTCCTTTGATCATACATACTTTGTCATCTCCAAATCTAACCAGAATGCCATCAAATTCTTGCAAAGACATAAACTACAATCTATCTCCAGTCATATGATGTGAACAACCACTGCCAATTACCCATTCATCCTTGTCTTCAATTTTATCAACAAATGTGCCTTCTCTTCTGGTACATTTTATTTCAGCGCCGGAACATCTTCCTTGATAGCCAGGAACATCCATTCCTTCCCATTGCTGGAACCATTAGCAGAGTATTTTGCTGGTTCATCATCATAATCAGTAATGCCTTCCTCATCCGCTATGTAGCATGATTTGTCTCTATTTTTTCGTGTACTTATACTTGTTCTGTTATCAAGGTTAGGTTTAAAATATCTTCTAACTTTTTCTTCAAATCTTGAATTCCTTTTAGGACATCTAGATGCAAAATGACCAATCTTATTACATGCAAAACATTTAAAAGGTGATTTTCCTTCATACTTACTTCCTACTAGTCCTTTAGGTACTCTTCTAGCAAATAGTGCTTCAAGTTGCTCAAACTCTTTATCTTCTCTCTTCATATCATCCAATTCTTTTGCATACAAAGCTTTCCAATCTTTCTTACCAGTTGATGATGCAGATGCATGAAAAGCCAGTTCAGACTTCACAGCTCCAAAAGTTCCAAATTCTTCAAGCTCAAAAGAAGATAATTTCCCAACCAAAGTATCTCCGTTGACAGATGTATTAGCCATTGTTCTCAATTCATTAATAGTAGTAGCCGTCATCTTGTAAGCTAGTGGTAGAGCTCTTAAAACTTTAGAAATAATTTCATCTTCGCTCAGAGTTCCACCACAACATTGAATTCCCTTAACAATCTCATTTACCCTTTCCATGAATGCAGTAATCCTTTTATCTTCTTCCATCTTTAGGTTTTCATATCTCACTCGATAACCAATCTTCATTGTACAATCACCTTCATTAAGAGTCTCCAATTCATCCCATATAGCCTTTTCAAATGACTTGTCGGTTAATCCCATTATTTGCTGATCAGAAAGTGCACACAAGAGGGCTTCTCTTGCTCTACAATAATTATCAAGCTCCTTATCTAGGTTTGCTGGAGGAGGATTGCCAAATACCGGATTGTGAGGTGTGACACCATTCTGTATGATATCCCAAATCTCCTTGCCAAGACATCTCAGATGAGTCTCCATCTGAATCTTCCATACTGTGTAATTTGTTCCATCAATCCTAGGAATATCTCTTCGAAAGATAGCTCCAAATGAACTAGATGAACTTGAACTGTTAGATGCCATAAGATCTTCCTCAAGTGGTTAAGCTTTTTGCAGAGAGAAACAAAGCTCTGATACCAATTGTTAGACAGTTCAAATAATCAGAAGACAACTGAGAGATGGGGGGGGGGGTGAATCAGTTGTCATAGATTACCAGAACCTTAAGTAATCAAAACTTTAATACTGGAACCCAAAACATTAATACCAGAATGCTTAAACCAACCAAAATATCAGTTAAACCAATTAAGCATAAATAATAATCAAAGAATTAATACCATCCATATGACACCAAGATTTATACGTGGAAAACCCAGTAAAGGGAAAAACCATGGTAGGAAGCCTACCCACAGTTAGATAATACTTATGAAGTAAGTATGTGAATTACAATTGAGGGGCTTGCACTTGTAGGAAGGCCAACAACCTAGAGCGCACTTCTCATCACAAAAGGAGTCTCATTGACTACATAGAAGTCCAGACTACAATCCAGAAGAAGTGTTGAACTGCAAAGATAGCATCTCCTATGCCTCAGTACAGTTCCGGTTAAGCTCAATATCAAAGGACTAAATCCTCTTACATAAACCCAATTCAATCTCCAATGATCGAACAAATCCTCTGCCTGAATGATATTACATTATTCACACATTACATATCCATTTCCCATAACCACATATACCTATCATGATCTACAATGAGATCTTACATCTATATATACAAACCCTCGACCATAAACAATCAGGTCGGCCACTAGACAATAAACCAATTACATAATTACAAAACATGTTGGCCTTAGACCAAACAAATAATATCCTACACATAAGACATCTCAAAAACACATCGAGAGGCCCAATCCACACACTTCATTAAACCGGTCCATAACCTAGACCAACTAGGACCCAATATAGGTCCACAAGCTAAAGAAATGATCTCCATCTGCCAATTGTCAAACATGATCACCAACAAAATCCTGAAACTCTACCAGAAGTTGTACCAACACCACTTATGCATATCATCAAAGATATTCATCAAAAGCTTTATCGGTGAAACCCTCACCGGAACCACAAGCCAAGCTTTGAAGAAAACATGACAACATCCGATCGCCAGACCAAAACCAACTGACTGAATATGAACATGAGTATCATTAATAAACCAATTCCATAACCAAATCATACCGGAGCCTACCAGATCATGCCGGATCCAAACCAACCAGAAACTACTCAACCTATCGGGACCAAAAGGGTGTTGGTAAAGCATCCAAATAACTAGTAATGACATCAATGACAAAACATCAATGCAACATGTAATCAATTCCTCCAAATGGCCAACAAAATGGTGCTCCACCTACTCAAGTAAGTCCCAATGATGGGAAATAAGAGTTCTTTTGGCCTAGTGGTGGAAAACTTGTGTTCATGAAAAAGAGGTCACAAGTTCAAATCCCACAAGGGGGTAAGGTATGCACGCCTCATTTGTAGTGCATTTAGGTACCTCCCGCAAGGAGTACGAGGTAGTCTCATAGGGCTCTAACCCATCTATAGACCCATACATAGATGGCTGACATCATGGAATATAAAAGACACTTTACTTTTTTACTTTTTTGGTGGATCGTTGGAGTCCTACAAACGTATCAATGACCCACATTGGCTCCAATGATGTATTGCGTCTTCAACGATATGCAAAATTAAGCCCTATTTTTCTTTGTGAGAAATTGTTTTAAGGTTCTTGCTTGCAAATTTGTGCAATGGAGTATGCAGGCTCACATACAAGATGCATTTTAAGTCATGTTTGCTAAGTCTTCATCTTGTCTAAACAGTAAGAGTAGTACAACTTCTTTTCTGGGTGAAAGCTTGAATTCTATTTCTGCATTTTGAATACAATCTTGGAGCTCTTTCGAGCCAATATGATGGTGCTACAACTAAAGGTTTGATTCATTTGTATAGATACTCTTTCAAATGATGGGACAATGGACTTGGGTTGTCGATTTTCATCTGGATGCAATGAAAAAGTTGAATGATCCCCATGAGAGCAACATTGATGGTCATTGTAAATTCAGTCTCCACTTCAAGTCAATCTAAATCAAAGGATAAAATTCAATGTTCTTTTATAATATGATTTAATAAAATTTAATATTGCAGTCTTGAAGTTAATCAAAATGAAAAATGCATGATAATTGATGAAGATCACATATATAAGAACTTCAAATCTTTTTCAAACATTCATATAGTATTCTATGAAGTGAAAGGGAGAAAAATACAAGAAATGGTCATATTGACAAGCCATGCAAGGATAGGAAAAAATGCAATGACTATGAACACCGATAAAGAGAATAAGAAAATATAAAATAGATCAACTATTAGAGGACTATTTCACACTTCTTGGCATAACCATGATATTGAAAATTATATCATCAAAATTGTCACTCTAAACTATAATGTATTAATCAATATATTTATGACAAGTGTCAAGTAGAATATGAGCATAATGTTGCTTAACAAATATTTTCACTTAAATGTGAAATGTATTCTCATAAGCAGAAAGGGACAAATTGATTGTGTAAAAAAATAAAATGAGGGGCATTAGTGTAAGGGTGAAATTTATTTTACCAGAACATGTCAAAGCATAACAATAGAGTAATTGTTTAAAATATTTTTTATAGAAGGGTTAATGGGTGAAAATAAAGATGAAAGCCATGTGGAATCTTATCATCAAAAAGTTAATTGCTTTTAATTGTAATTACAAATCAAAGGTGATGAAGAGAATAATAATGTGCAACATGATATATTTTTCATCAAGAATACTCTCATAGGAGAGGCCAAGACATAAAAAAAAAAAAATCAATTGTATGGAAAAACGAGATAATCAAAACAAAAAATAAAGCAAATATTTTAGTTGCAATAAAGAAGAAAATGTAATTGCAAATGGAATATTCGAGATTCATTTATACAGATTGAACAAGTACTTTTAGTTGGAAGAGGAAAGGCCAAGTGTCAATTTCAGATTTTTTCCTAGGGTTACTTCTTCTTGTATATATACTTTCTTCTTGTTGTTGTAATGGTTCTGAATTTTGATTTAGCTAGATAGAATAGAAAATGTTTGTCCTAGAATCGAATAATTTTTACAAGGAGTGAATGTACATGTTTTTGTAGCAATGTTAGTTAGTTCATGAGTAGTAAATTGAAGTGTTGCAGAAATTGTCTCTAAATTGGATTTTTTTTATTTCATATGAATCATGAATATCAAGTATATTTTTTATTTGTCATTAAAATTTACTTGTAAATGTAAAAATTTGTATATGGGTTCCTTTCAAGGAAGGGATTAAATATTACATGTAGGTTGTTGTGAGTTGGAAGAGGCAATGCAGATTTGTAAGCATGATTGTGTAACAACTTCAGGGGTTGTTACAAACTCAATTTTGATGGGGAAGCTCGTCTAGGCCTTCCAGTTGGGGGTGATGTTATTAGAACTCATAGTGGGACCCTGGTTGCTGCCTATGTAAGGAATCTGAATGGCCACTCTAGCAATCAAGCGGAAGCTATGGCCTTGGCTTGGGGGGTCTGGCTATCCCTCTCCATGGGCATAACAAATCTGGACATTGAAGGGGAGTCTAAGCTCATAATTGATGTTGTCAAAGGGTGGAACAAACTCAACTGGACTATTGAAGGTATCATCAGGGATATTCTTAGGCTCATATCTCAGCTTGACTCCTTCCGCATCATGCATGTGTATAGGGAAGGCAATGGGGTTGTTGATGCCCTGACATCCCTAGGATTATTGAACACTGGCCTAAGATATTGGAGGAACCATAACACTTTTCCTCCCCATGTTAACTCCCTTTTGAAGGGCGAAGGTACCAAAATTCATTCCTATGATGATTCTCTTGTTTAGCCTCTTTTTGTACTTCCTCTTGATGCTCTGGGGTCTTGGGAGGAATTTTTTTTAAATTTGAATATGGGGAATATGCTAATGATTATCACTAACAATTGGATGGGATGGAGTAGTCAATAGGGGAATATACTGATGATTGCCAACATGGCCACCAAAGGTGAGGTGTATGTGGCAATCATTTTTGGGTACGCTTTTTGGGGTGATCTCCTTATGATGAACTGGAAGGGTGATGACATGTTAGGATATTGGCCTTGCTGGATTGTTTTCAAGGCTCGTCATATGCAAATTAACACACATTCCACTGGTATTATTAATCGAACTAGCTTCGATTGCAAGATTATTTCCTACATGCCTAAGGTCTTGCCTCAAGCTATGATTAATGAATCACATAAGTTCCCTATTTCCAAGGTCATTAATGGCAATAATTCCTCTTTTTGGTGCCTTGATAGTCACCTCAGGCTTAATTTAATTCTATTTCCAACTCTTGTGAAATAGTTAATTCTATTTCCTCTAAAAGCAACATTCTCAATATTCTCTACGTGGCTTTGCTTATGTCTTCTGCTAAACAAGAGCTCTTTGTCTTGGCTATGGGGGGTGACAATGCGATACAAAACTGATAATCCAAATAAATTTAAGAATGATTCTCTAGTCTAGAATTATTGTGTTGAAAAAGGGGTTGTTGATTTCATGGAGCACCTTTCTAGCCGTGATGAGCAGCTCTCAGCTCAATATATGGCCTCTTGGACTGGGAGAAGGGTCACGATTGGGGTTGTCTCTTTTAAGGTTTATGAGGAATCAATTTCTCAAATGATGGGCCTCTCGCTGGAAGGGAGAAGGTGAAAGAGGACCAACCATGTGTCCAATAGTGAAGGTCTGAAACTTTTCTTTAGAAACAAGGAGGAGTCGATGAAATTGTAGGGTGGTTTTGCCCATGAGGAGCTAAAGATCCCCTCGAATCAAATCTGTCCGATGATAATAGAATACTTCACATTGGAAGGCCACTTCAAGGTATTTTACTACTACCACCTACCTTTTCTCAACCACTTCCGTAATAATGACTTGCTTTGTTTACCATTCTTCTTATTACATTCTCTAGAAATTTCTATTAGAGAAGCCCTGGACCCCAAAAATGGGGATAAGACGCCTATCCCACTTCACCAAGGCCTTATTTATAGGCTCTACAATTTCTATATGTCTCTTTGCTTGCCTAGGAACCTTATGTTGGTTCAACCCTCTGCCATGACCTCAAACCCTCTCATGGCCTTCTCTTCTGGCCTTTCTTTTCCTAGGTTTTTCCAATTCGTGCATGATGCCTTTGTGGCCACTCAATTTCCCCCCTCTGTTTCTATCACTGAAATCACCCACTTTGTGCCCTCTTCCTCTACTGGTAAAGAGAAGTTTCATACTCCCCCCAAGGGCAAAGGGAAACCTCCGACGAAGCGCAAAAGAATTGTCATTAATGACAACTCCTCGTCGGATGAAATGGAGGAGGAAAACCTCTCTCCAGACATGGAAGGAAGGAGGAGATCCCACAGACTTGCGTCTAAGGCATCCTCAGAGAAAAAAAAAAAACTCAATGTGTCTCTGATACTGATGAGGAACATATTGATGATAAGGAGGGGGAAGATCTTAAGGATGTGGACATTTTTGGGCCCCCTATGGATGATGGAAATGCTAAGCTGGAAAGGGAACGTATGGTCTTGATCAACCTAGTGGACCTGGAGGAGTTCATGAAGAAGGTGGACCTAGAGGATATGGAAGCCCAGACGGTTAGTTCCCCTGATGAGGATGTGGTGAAGATAATTGAGATTACCAAGGAGGACAAAGTGGATCTGGCTGCAAAGACTGTGCACAACCATGCGCAGAACAGGGAGGGTAGTGTTGTCGAGACTAAAATCTCCCAGGGGATCCCTACCATGGAGAAAATTCAGAGTAACAGCATGGAGGTCATGATGATCCTGAAGCAAATTGAAATCCTGGCGTCATTCTTGGAGGTGAAGGCCATCATTGATGAGGTTAAAGAGTTGAAACATCAAATGGAGGTTCATGATACTCAGATTATCAGTATTAACAAATTTTGTTTGCAGGTCCTTCATAGCTCAGCTCTGACTCTCTCCCTCCTGAGAGAGCGTACTGTGGACAATGTTGCTGATAAGGAGGAGGCCAGGGATCTGTATAAGTTCCTTTTTAATGAATGGAATAGGGTCATAGAAATGATAGGGGTTCGCAAGTTGACCCCTTAGGTCTTGTTTTGTTGGTCTCTAGTTGGGCTGGTGTCCCTCGTGTTTTGTTGGTTCAAACTCTTAGCTATTTTTTGGTTCTGAAAGACTTTAGCTTATAACTATTTTGTGTTGTTTTAGTGCTATAATGGTGTTGTTAATAGTTCATGCTATGTAAAGGGCCAGTGCCCTAGTTCTCACTGCTTTTATAATTAAAAAACATGAGGGGTTGTGTTAATGTTAAAGAGCCCACTAATTTGAAATGATATGCTATTTGAATTTGCATTCATGACCTGAGATTTGATTCCACACCCAAGGGATTAGGCACAAGTCTATGATACTTCCCAAATCTGGTTTAGAAACATTGAATGGTTCAAATCCCTCTGTTTCCATTGTTTTCTTTTCTTCTTGTTTATGTTATTTCCATCCTTGTATCGTCATGATGTTTAAAGAATATAGAGGTTAAAATTCAATTTTCTTTTATCATATGAAATAATAAAATTTAATATTGTAGTCTTCAAGTGAATTAAAATGAAATGCATGATAGTTGATGGAGATCATAGATTTAAGAACTTCAAAGCTTTTTCAGACATTGATATAGTATTCTACGAAGTGAAAGGGAGAAAAATACAAGAAATGGTGACATTGCCAAGCCAATGACTATGAACACTAATAAAGAGAAGAAGAAAATTGAAAATAGATAAACTATCAGAGAACTATTTCACACTTCTTGGCATAACCATGACATTGAAAATTCTATCATCAAAATTGTCACTTTAGACTATAGTTTTATTAATCAATATATTTTATGACAAGTGTCAAGTAGAATATGGGCACAATGTTGCTTAACAAATATTTTCACTTAAATGTGAAATGTTTTCTCATAAGCACAAAGGGACAAATTGAGATTGTGTAAAAAAATAAAATGAGGGGCATGAAGTGTAAGGGTGAAATCTATTTTACTAGAACATGTCAAAGCATAACAATAGAGTAATTGTTTTCACCCAAAGGTGAAAATAAATATGAAAGCCATGTGGAATCTTATCATCAAACAAATAATTTCTTTTAATTGTAATTGTGCAACATGATATATTTTTCATCATGGGTACTCTCATGGGAGAGGCCAGACATAAAAAATAAAAAAAGTCAATTGTATGGAAAAGGGGATAATCAAAACTAAAAATAAAGCAAATATTTTAGTTGCAACAAAGAAGAAAAAGTAATTGCAAATGGAATATTCCAGTTTTCAGTTATACAGATTGAACAGGTAGTTTTAGTTGGAATGTGAACAAGTACTTTTAATTGGAAAAGGAAAGGCCAAGTGTCAATTTCAGATTTTTTCTTACGGTTACTTCTTTTTGTATATATTCTTTCTTCTTGCTGTTGTAATGGTTTTAAACTTTGATTCTATAGAATAGAAAATGTTTGGTCTATAATTGAATAATATTTACAAGGAGTGAATGCAAAGGTTCTTGTAGCAATGTTAGTTAGTTCATGAGTAGTAAATAGAAGTGTTGCATAAATTGTCTCGAAATTGTATTTTCTGATTTCATACGAATAAATGAATATTAAGTATATTTTTTATTTGTCATTACAATTTACTTGTAAATTTGAAAAGTTGTATATGGGTTCCTTTCAAGGAAGGGATTAAACACTATGTGCAAGTTGGTCTGAGTTGGAAGAGACAATGTGGATCTGTAAGTATGATTGTGTAGCAACATGGGTTTTATTAATGTTAAACGGCCCGTTAATTTGAAATGATATGCTATTTGAATTTGCATTCATGACTTGACATTTGATTCCACACCCAAGGATTAGGCACAGGTCTATGATACTTCCCAAATCTGGTCTAGAAACATTGAATTGTTCAAATCCCTTTGTTTATATTGATTTCTTTTCTTTCTTGTTTAAGTTATTTTCATCCTTGTATCTTCACGATGTTTAAAGAATATAGAGGTTAAATTTGAAAGAGTTTTGTCTATAATGCCTTTATGTGTTTAAGAAGAAGATGCTTAAGCTATTTGTTATTAGATAAATTCAATGCAATGGGATTATGCTTGAACCTAGTAAAATGTGAAACACCCATCACTCATATGTTTGAGAATCATCCACATCCATAGGTCTAAAATTCATTGTTCATCATATGTTTATCATTTGATCAGGACTCCATTTAGGAATACCCTCTCAAGTCTTGTGGAGATCAAAGTGTGGAAGGCTTTTAGAACCTTGTTCATTGGCTTTTCTTGTCCTTAGTTTGTTGATAGTACATGTCCTATATCCTAAAATCCTAATCCCATTCTTTAGGTATTATGGATCTCCTTAGTATTGAGGATTGCAAGAAAAGAAACCATCAGATTGGCAAATCTATTGGGGAAACAAGTGATGAATCCAATTGGGAAGAGTCAAAGGGTTGAAGACTCTAAAAATTGGTTTTAGATATTGTAGACACCTAAAAAATGTCTCATTGATCATGTACTAATTATTCGTCTAATTGATTAAATAATTCTTTAATTAAGTTAATTAATCTTATTCTTCTAAATTCATTTTTCTTCCATCATTTTACTAATTAATTCATTTCCAATTCTATCATCATTTAATCATTTAAATCATTTTCTAATGATTAATTAAATATTAATTATTTAATTAATTATGATTTTAATCCATGAATTCAAATAATCTTTATTATTTAAATAAATTCATTTTCAATTTCTATCTCTAATCATTTAATCATTAACCCTTTTCTAAATATTAATTAAATATTAATTATTTAATTAATTGTGATTTTAATCCTTTAATTTAAATAATAATTATTATTTAATTAAATTCAATTTCTCAATAATTAAATAGTTTCTTTAAATTATTTAATTAACTAATTTATTCTTCTAATTTCCAATTCCAATTTCCCAAATTTTAATTTCATCTAATTTCTTTTAATTCTCCTAATTCTTCTAATTTCATTAATTCTCCAATTTCTTCTAATTAAATTTAATTTCTAATTTCTTCCAATTTCAAATACATATGCAGGATTTTAAAAATCAAATTGAAAATCAAAGTCAAGTTCTAAATATATTCAACTAACTAATTGAATTTGAAATAAATTCAATATTTGAATTAAATTCTCATGCAAAATCAAATTGAATTTCAAAGTCAAGTTCTAAATATATTCAAATATCAAATTGCATTTAAAATAAATTCTATATTTAAATTAAATCTCATGCAAAGATTAAATTGAAAATCAAAGTCAAAGTGCAAGCACATGCTAAATTAATTAATTCAATCAATCAATTAATTAATTCAATTATCTCTTCAATTCCTATTTCTATCTTTTAGTTAGCTTTTTCTAAATAAATCTCTCAACCAACTTTCAATCAGTTAACTGTTTCCTCCTCTTTATTTCCTCCAATCACCCTTTTTCATCTTTCAATCAACTAGTTCTCAATCAGTTGACTCATTTAATCTATTCCGTTTCACCTCCAATTCACCAGTACAATTATTAATCAGCATGTGAGCTCACATGAGTTCCACCTCTTGATCAATCTATTCCACCTCTCATTCAATTCTCATCCAATTATCTATAAATTGAGCATTCAATCTCCATTTTCAACAATCGCGAACTTTGAATCTTTGTATCAATTGCATGTTGCTAGCGTGATATCTGAGAGCCACCATACCACAAAGAAGAGAAGAACAATGGAAGCTATATGCAGTCATGGAACATGGAGAATTGATTGATAGATTTTGCATTCCTGTTTCTTGTTTTGCATTATTCCATTGAGTTTTGTTTGAATTCTATTAGGATAGGGCTTCGTGATTTCCCTTTGATTTCTAGTTAATTACATTATGAATTTTAGCATACGACAGATATTAAATTTTTTAGACCTAGAAGAGTTTTATTGCAGAAAATTTAAATGGATGCTCCAATGGTTTTGTGGATGATGAATCTAGAATGAAGCAAAGATTTAGATATCTCTTTGTTGTTTAATGATTAAATTTCTCTACAAGGAGGTGGCAACTCTATGAAAGAGCCTGATGAAGATATGAAGAAGTTTCAGATCTGCAAAAGATTCCAATCATGAGAGAAGGATAACAACTGTTGCAAAATTTCTAGGTACTTTCATAAATTTCAGAGAAATATTCTTATATTTGATGTAGATTGTGAGAGTTCTTAAGGTATTCGATGTTCCCTATCAAGTGAGTCACCACTGATAAAAAGAGAAAATATTAGAAATAGCTTATGCATACTTAGCGTCATAAATTGCAACCCATGTATTGCATGAAGTATGCATGTTTTAGAGAATCCATTTGAATAGACCTTAAATATTGTAGAGATTTTTTATTTGTTGTCAAAATTTAAGGTCTCATATTGTAAGAAAAGGTTGCAAGTTGAGAATGATAAGATGCATTATAGTATAAGGAGTTGTAAAGGCCTATTAAGATGCATTAATATGTGCATCGCCACAAGGTTTCAAGTGTAACCATGATCAATCATCAGTCCCATCATATAATAGAAAAAGTTACAACATTGAAAGATATACATCAATAAATTTAATGACATCATTGGTTACTCAAATGTTATCCCACCTGTTATCAAGGATAAACTACTTGTATTCTGTGGTTCAAAGAATGAATCAACAAATAGACATTTGCAATAGTTTAGTAATTTATTCACAACTATGAGATTGACTTTGAGGATGTGATCATGTGACTCTTTATGCAATCCTTAAAGGACTTAAAGGAAGATGTTGGAGATTGGTTTTCAGATTTACCATGCTTAGTTAGTTCTTGGGATGAATTCAAATCAATTGTTAATGAGCAGTTTGGTTAAAAAAAAATTGAGTTTTTAGTGATCATTGATTTCATGGACATTCAAATTGAAGAAGATGAATTGGTTCTACCCTTCAAACTCATATTTGCAATAGTATTGAAAATAATTCATGAAAATAACAGTCCTCATGACACAATGGTACTAGTCATTTACTTGGGTACTTGTGATAGGAAGATGAGCTATAGATTGAGAAGGGAGAATCCAAAAAAATTGTATGAGGCCTTTCAAATTGTCATGAATATTGAAAAGGGTTCAAAATATGGAATGAGTATGAGCCTCAAGATAAAAAAAAAATCCTCATATCCAAGAAAACAATGTAATTCAAAGGTTAATTTTTTAGCTCTTATTCTCAAGGGCTCCTTGGTGGGACATTACAAGTGTTCATGGAGAAATTTGAAGATGTACTGTAATGATTTCATTGCCCAATAATATATTAGTGATGGATATTTTTGGATGCTATTTTTTTTCCCTCTTGAAGGTTTTCAAAGGGTATATCTTGTGCCATCTTTGATGATATGTTGTATATTCTTTTGCATATAGATTTTGAATACTTATTTGCATAGATTTATCTATTTAAGTTATGTCATAATTGTCATTGTCTGACTGTAAATCTCCTAAGATTTAGTATCAAAGTCATAGTTGTGGTTTGTATAACCCTTATTGGATTAGATCCAATGCATAGTTGACTCTGGGGATTTTAGGAAAGAATGAATACATTTCAAGGTACGAGGGTTTTGTGTAGGTTATTTTTCATAGATTTGGGGTTTGGGTTACAAATTTATGGTCATTTTTTGCAGATTTTGGTTTATGAATTTGAGTTGGAAAAAAAAAGTTTACTATGGGTGTTCATTATGACAGGTTTTGAGGGGATACTTCACAAATATCCCCTTAGGCCAAAATATACCTCACCATTCGATTTAGGAGGCTCCTCTATGTCACCTTATATTGTTGGGCGGTACCATAGTACCGTTGCGAACCTTGCTAGTAGCTATCAACTACCATCTGATAGGTTGGTCATCAATGGTGCAAGCACATGGCTTAACACTAGTTCTTATAAGGTGGAAGCCAACCCCCATAGGGTATACCTATTTTTCAAATTTAAACCTTTTTAAGTGGTTTTGAAAAAAATGTCAAAAATATTTTTTATTCAAAAATTAAGCTCAGTTGCTTTTTTATTTTGGGTCCGCCTATATGCCCACTTCCTATGGTTTTGGTTGATACCTATTGATGTAAGCAAGTTGTACAACTTATTTTTCCCATCATATAGAAAAATTTATGGTTTTTGTTCAAATAAGCATATATTGGGCTCAGAATGTCAAGTTTTTTAGCTTTTGATAGTCATTGAAAAGGTGGTTTCAAAAACTATGTAGTGGTGTGATTGGTTTTTTCATACTTTTCCATCTTGATACTGAAATACTTACTAGAGTTTAGTTGATTTTTTAGACATAGTGAGGTCATAGCTTGTGCAAACAAAGCCATATTTTGGACTTCTTATAGTTGACAAAAAGTGTCTTTAGAGTACTCTATAGTGGATCAGGTTTCAAGATGTTTTGCATGATTTATTTTCTATTATTTCTATTTGAGTTATTTATAGGCTCTTGTGACTGGTCATTTTGTTAGCTTATGAAAGATAAAATATTGGTAATTTTGTGTTTGAGTTATTGTATAATCACATGTGTATATATTAGATTATCCTCATTTGAAATAATTAGCAATGTATTATTGGGTTCATATGTTGCATTGTTGGATCTATAAGTTGTGAGTTGTTGTAGATTTCCTATACTTATAGGCTACATATATAGCTCAAATGTGGGTTGTTTGTACCCTTAGAGCTTTCAATTATGATAAAAATTCATATTTTTGGATTGGCTTAGTCAAATGTTTTACTAGTTTATTTTTCATATTGAGGTGACAAGATAGTGTTCTAGGTGCAGTCATAATTAGGAACCTATGTATTTTACTATGTCTGATGCAAACATGTGTGACATGGTGAGAGTTTGATGATGTTACAATTAGTGATGATCATAATGTCATGGATATTCCTGATTCCATTGGTACATTAACATGACATGATTTTATGCAAGTGCATTATTGGTGGTTTTAGCTTGATTCCTATTTGGTTGTGGTAGTATATCTTCTTGTTTGAGGATCATGGTTTTACTTTTTCTTTTAGAATATCCAAGTGTTGCAGTAGAGTTATTTAACCATGTAAGGGCATATTATTATCATGATTTCATGGATAGCTTGTTTACACTATTTAGTTGGATCTTGTGATAACGATATGTTTTCACAATGTTGTATCTTCTAGGTTTGAAGATTGTGGTTGTAGTCTTCCCTTTGGGAGATCTTTTTGTTTATTCACTTGATCATGTTAGGTCCATAGATTGTATTTTGTTAGAGGATGGTATTCGTGATGACATGGATAGCTTGGTATCATGATTTAGTGGGATTTTGTGGTAATGACATGAATTCAATGTTTGTTGGTGTCATGGATGGGCTGTTGGATCTTGTTTTCTATGCAGTGAAGGTTTTCTTTGATATCTTAGGTTTGATTGATAGGAGATGGTTATCTTCATGTGATTTTGGGATGTTGAATTCTTTATTCCATGGAGGAATCTTAATTTTTTGGGTTGATATGTCTTGACTTGTTTGTTTTGACATGTTATCTTTGTTTGATAGGAGGTTTGCTATTTTGTCATGATATAATCTTTGATTGTATATTCATTTTAGGAGATGTGAGATCATGGTTTCATGTTTGATTTCTTGATTCAGTTATTGGAGCTACAAAATTGACCTTGTTTGGTTCTCTTTGTTGGAATCAAGGAACACTGAGAGGGGGGGCGTGAATCAATGTTCTACAATTTTTAACTTTATTAAACTATTCATTCAACCACTTAATGCATATGACCAAAAGAAAGAAGCAAGTACTTAAAGAAAATAACCACAACACCATAACACTAGGTTTTTTGTATGTGGAAACCCAGTTAAGGGAAAAACCATGGTGGGGATGAACCCACAATATAAATATACTCTACAGAAGTATAGAAATATTACAAAGGGGAATGCACATGCATTCATGCACACTTCCTAGAGCTCACTGCTTAAATAAGGAAGGCTCACTGCCTATAAATCTATTACATTAGATTACTGAAGTATATGAACTAAAAATTAGAATCAACAAATGCCTGATGATAGTTCCAGTTAAGCTCAATAATCACACTTTTCACACTTATCTCAATTTTCTCCGCTTCACTATTCTATCATAAACCCGGTGCATAGATCTCTGCCCTGGGCATGTGAAACTGTGCACAATTGATCACCAACACCTTCTACATACCCATCGATATATAAAATGATCATAACAATCGATCTTATATATCCACAACATAAAATCATATCGGCTACATGTCAGCTCACGAACATTTAACATATTCAACAAACATGTATGAGTTGTCGGCCAAATCCGATTTCAAATACTAATACGAACCAAAAAGAATTGTCCACACACTTCCCAAATGTCAGCTGAACATCTTCGATCACAAAAATAATCATCAAAACCGCTTCAACAAATCCGCACAATGATCAACTACAAATGTCGGTCATACTGCAATCTTCAACTCAAAAACTGATATACCAGATCTTCTAACTTGCACAACAATTATCACCGGAGGCTATTATCATGGAATAAGGTACTCCAAACATCTATCAAGCTTTCCTTAGCTCTGCAACACAAATTATTCAACTGAAATGAAATACCAATCAAGATATTGTACATTACCGGATGCTCTGTTCTAACTTACCGGACTTGACCAAATCTTAACTCTGACTTCCGGTATAAGAAAATCATGCACTGCGGATTGGACCACGGACTTGAGTTTCCATCAATGACAACATCCGACTAGTTGTGCAGTGTCTCTTACCAACAATCTCCCCCTTTGACATTGATGGCAACACTTAGTGAAAAATGACTAAGTGTCAGAATCAACACCAATATATGAATACACTTTAAAACTCAAAAAATTAAAATCCTAGAACCCCCTGAGATGAATACAACATTTTTCATTCCCTAGACTCCCCCTTTGACATCAATGGAAAAGTTAGGAATCCGCATGCCAAAAAATTTACACAAAACTCTATATATAGTAGTATATGCACACTCAGACCTCATTAATTTACATGAAATTAAATATATCTACAAAAGTGTTCTTCAAAGAATTCAAGTGACTATCCCAACCTTTCTTAAGGCATTCCAAAATTGATATTAGGCCACTAAAAATATTTGCTTTCATTTCTACTGACTGAAGACCTGCAGGATCATTTGTGACAATATCATCTTGAGATTCCTTCAATGCACTGAGCATGGTATCTAACTTAGGAGTAATTGGACTTCAGAGTTCAGCAACTCTACCAATGATCTTCTCCTTTTCATGGCTCAGATTCTTGATCTACAAGCAATGATATAACCTGACTTTCTTGACTGGCCACAAAGACTGGCAGAGGATCAAATGACTGAGATATACCCGCCAGTAGCTTCTCATTCTCCATAATTTGCTTCTCAATATCTACAAAAAAATTAGAAAGTGATAAACAAGAGTTGTAGACATTTTCACCTTCTGATAAGGCATCTTGGATACTTTTTACACATGAGTCTAACAAGCTTCTATCATTAGCAATCATCTTTTGCAGCTCACCGAATCTCTTAGCATCAAACTCATTCCAGATTTTAATCTCTGTCGACTTCTCTAATGATTCAAAATGAATACTTACAGATTCATTTAAGTTCTTTAGTTTCCCGGATGAAGATTATGAAGTGCCTTTGACATGTGTAGGCATTATCTTTTGTAGAACACCACATGCAATATTAAGTAGTTCACTCTCTTCTATATGAGATTTCAAGATTTCCTCTAGACAGCCTTAGCTTGTGCTAATATTGCTAACTTTAATTTCTGAATAGGAGAGAGGGTATCCAATATGATTGGCCCTTGAGACAGTGTCAGATCATCAAAATCGTCTTATCTTTTTCAAGAAAATATTTTACATCCTCTGTAGTGTCTCTTGCTTCAACCTTTTTATCCTTGGCTTTGATTTTTGCCTTGAGTTCTTTTGAATATCCATCATTAATCGGATCTTGAGTCTCCATAGATGGTAATGAGTCCATAGGCTAATCCAGAGGATTCAGTATATCCTCATCCTCATTACCTTTACTTGTATCCTCTTCGCCCTTATTCAACTCTTCTCCCTTTTCTTTGTCTACATCTTCCTTTTCCAGAACATAGGGAACATTTACATTAACTTGATCACCTTTTGGTTGTTGTTTTTGTGTTGCTAGAAAAGATGAGACAACATCATACTGATTTTGTTCCAAAATTGGCTTCAAAATATTTTCAATATCTTTTATTACTTCATCTATTTGTCCAATCATAATCTTATTGATTCTTGTTTTGCTCCTAAAATGCTTTTGGGCTTCATTGAGTATTCTCTTCACTTCCTCTACTACTATTACCAGACATATATTAACTATTACATATTCTTTGAGTCTATCATCTTCTCTTTTTGTAGTGTTTCTTCTCATTTTAAAATATCATATAAGCATTTTGGAATGTCAGACATGATCTCAACAAGTGCCCTTGCACTATTAAGGCTTCTTCAACCTATTGGACTGACATACCAGGCTTGTCAGAATCCTTCTTTGCTTTCTTGTCAGCTTCCCCTTCACTAGAGGGCTTGTCCTTAGAGACTTTTGTTGCTTTGGTGCCCTTGGTCTTCATTTTCTTAACTTACTCATTAGACTTAGTTTCCTCATCATTTTTCAAAGTAACATACACATTAGAACTTTTATCTTGCTTCCTCTTTTCACCCTTATCAGATGATTTGGCTTGAGGTTTATCTGACTTGGCTAACTTGGCAAGACCATAGGAGGGAAAAATGCTTCTAATCTACCTTGGATCATGAGGGAAGGCTTTCAGACCAGTTGGCTCAACTTTGATTGGATTATTTTCTCGTTGGAATCTTTTCTTGGCCTCCTGGACCGCTTCCTTTGTGATTCTGATACTCTTTGCATATTCTTCTATGTGCTTCCTCACCTTCTTCTGTATTTCTAGCTCCTTAAATTTGGAATACAACTGTAAGTTCTTTTCAACAAATGTCCCAAATCTCTCTTCTGATGGATCTACCAATTTCCTCAAGAGATGTTGAACATACAGTTCAAGGATTTTCTCATCAACTTCATACCCCATGGGCATTGATCCAAATAGTTCTTAGCTCAACTTCTTCCATCAAGCATTGATCTATGTCAACCATGAAGAATATAGTATCCTTATACTTCTCAACTATAGACTTAGGGATCCTCTCCCTATCTTGCATTGCACTCTAGAAATTATTGAAATATCCCCGTAGAGAAGCTTTTCGAGCCTTAATATCACCAACATTGTATAGCAATTCTCTATCTGCACAACTACTTGCCTGTCAAATGCCCATTGGACTTGACCTACTCCTAGAACCTCAATCATGAAGTAAAAGAATAAACTAAAGATAAAAGTTTCATATTTGAATGGATGCTTCTTGTCTTGTTTAATCTTGGCTAGGTTCTTCATCCACTCACTTCAAAGCAGCTCGCATAGATCATATTTCTTATTTTCTGGGATCAACTCATATGTTGCATAGATAGCGGTGTCAAATATTGAATTATCCCTACTGGAACTGTAGATCTTGTAATGTATTACCATATAAGAAAATCTCAAATCATGTTCCAGAATATCATTGATAGTCATTGCCCTTCTGCCAAATTTTGAACTAGTTGTATTAGTGACAATTTGGTTCTTCATAGATTTCAATATGGGCAGATCACCGGACGAGCACAAACCAGTTACGACCCTAATGACATTCTTGGTGATCTTGAGTGGCTTGTTCAACCACATAAACTCATCATGCATTCTACTTATAATATACCTGACCCACTTGTGCTCATCGAGCAACAAGAATTTGACAAATTGCACAAAACTCTTTTCTTCCAACACTTTGAATTTTTGTTTGCGCCTAAAATTTTCATCTATCAGCTGCTTGTTTTAGAGATTTAACAAATGGGAGCTTCCTAATTTCTCAAGATTTCAATGAGTATAAACCCTAATGTCTTCGATATGTAGAATATCATATGGAACTAATGAGAATGAACATCCTCGATCACAAAAACAATCACCAAAATTGTTTCAACAAATCGACACAACAATCAACTACACATGTCGGTCATACTGCACTGTTCAACTCAAAAACCAATATACCGAATCTTCTAACTTGCACAACAATTATCACTAGAGGCTAACGTCATGGAATAAGGTAATCCAGACATCTATCAAGCTTTCCTTAGCTCTGCAACACAAAGTATTCAACTAAAATGAAATACCAATCAAGTTACTGTATGTTGTTAGATGCTCTATTCTAACTTATCAGACTTAACGAAATCTTCACTCTAACTTCCGGTATAAGCAAATCATGCACTGTGGATTGGATCACAGACTTGAGTTGCCATCAATGACAACATCTGACTAGTTGTGCAGTGTCTCTTGCCAACACTCTTGGTATTGAGTACATAATCATTTTTTTGAGAGCTTCATGATGGTGTTATCTTGCATTTAGAGTTTGGCATGGATTGATTAGTTGTGCTCTTGGGTACTTAGAGATATAAGTAAGAGTAGCATTTGGCTTGATGAAATTTTAGAAGGAAAGCTCTAGGATCCTACACCTTGGTTGGATATGAGTTCAACATGGAGATACGAGGATATTTCTCTTGGATGATTCATGACAACTTAGATATCTTGGAGGATCATTCTCATTCCCTACTCTTGGTCTACTAGGTAGATAGTCATATAAGAGGTATTTCTTATTCTTAATTTTTCAGATGTATTAGTTTGATTCTTTGTCTTTTCCCATTCATACGGATCTTGAGCTATGTTTATTTGGTTTTATATATTTCATTTGAGGATTTTCGGAATATTTATCTCCTTATGCATTATGAAGTATTTATAATGATATTCATCTATGTTGATTTTATATGTTAGCAGGAGTATTCCCTTGGTTTGGGAATGGATTCAATTTAATATTCCTTTGGTTTGAGATGCATACATCTTGGTCATATTTAGATGTGGATAATTATATTCTCTTTGTAGTTTTATGTATGATATCATACTTATCAGAACTTAGCATTTAGAGCTATGTGTAGAATGAGATGATACAAGTTTTAATTAGAAGGTTCTTGCATTGGTCTTGTTTATCTTTTTGGATGTTTAGATTCATATGAAATGGGATTTGGGGTCATGTGCAAAGCCATGAAAATTAATGTATTTGTGGTCATGTGTTTCTTATTATTTTTTGGTGATTACATAAAGGTTTTGTTAGCACCTTCAAATTTTGGGAAATTTGAAGTGCCTATTATGTGCATCTAATTTGCATCACTTTCACCCTTGTCAGAACAACCCAAGTAGTGTACTTTGGAGAGATATAACTTAAAATTAGTTGATCATTATGAAAAATACCTTGGAGATCATGCTCACATTTCATAAGTAATCAAATTTTCCAAGTTATAGACTCCAATGATCAGATGTGATATTTTTTTATGCCCTCAATTGGTGGCTCCTAGGAAGAATCGGTTGTCTATATATTGTTGATCTAGATGTCAAAAGGATTAGTTCTTGTGATTTTCCTCATATTCATATACTCCCTTTGTTGGCATAATTGGCATAACTGATGCATATGAGGTGATGCAGTTAAAGACTGATGACTGAATTGGTAGAGGATAGAAGATTATTTGTGATGAAGAGATTGAAATTTTGTGATTAGATTACTCGATCAATTATTTATGTTTTCATTGATGGCAAGTGATGATTAATGATGTTATATGATGTTTGGTTTGTCATCTAAGTGATTTAGTCTACCAGAGACAGGGTTTACTGGCAATATACAAAAGACTGTGAAACAGGACTTTAACCGATATATGCAGAGATGTTTTACTTGAAGTGCATGATTGGTGATGATTGGTGATTTGTGGTTTGAAATGTAATCTTTTATCATGGAAATGAGTATGTGACCGGAACCGCATCTTGTGATGACTATCAAAAGACATGTTTCTAATTTTTGTTGAAGTTTTGCCAGGGTTTTAGTAGAGTTTTAGAACCGGTAAAGAAACCATCAAACCGATAATGATTTTTGGTATGACGGTGATCGACATCAAGTCTACATGTTGATGATAATGTGGCACAAACTATGTGAAATGTTTGAAAGATGTTTTGGTGCATTTGGAGAGAAAATTTATTGGGAATGTGCAAAGTGCTTAGCGGAATGAGCTAAGGGTTTGACTTTGTACCGGATCGACTTACTATGATGACTTACTATCAATCAATGGTTGATATTTATTTGTAATTGATTGTAATGATCATATGATGATCTTTAATGAGTTGTAAAGATCTATGATGCTCTATGTAGTAAGTCTTAGGGTTTTGATGCTGACCTAGTGGAAAGCATTATTTATGTTGGCTTAGTTGATGTTCATTGTGTTGGTGGTCTTAGAGAACAGTGTGAAGCTGTACCAGAGAAGAGTGAGATCTGCCCAAGAGTTGCAAATAGTGGAGCATAACTAGATCTGATTTAGCAAGCTGAGAAGTGCAAGTAACATATCACTTTTTCACTGTTGTTTCCTAATAGTTGCAGCAGATTAAATCCCTTAACCGGGTAGGTCCTGACAGGCCTTAATCTTGTAAATCCCCTAACAGGGTATCTCTCAAAAAGAGTGGTAAATCCTCTCACGAGGTTGATCCTAACAGGTCATTAAGCTCCTAACTGGGCTGCACATCCAAATCCCTTAACCAGGTGAATCCTAACAGGGTCTTCTCCTAACAGGATGTATTGTAAGCTCCTAACAGGGCATACTTCAAAAGAGTACAAATCTTTGTGGGTACTAACTCCCACCATGGTTTTTTCCCTATTTGGGTTTCCACGTCAAAAAATATGGCGTTCATGTGTGGAATGATTTTGATTAATGTTATTGACTATCTTTAGTTTATTTATTATTTCTGAATACACCGGTTATAACAGTTTATCAGAGATTTATCAGTGGTCACTGGTACTGTTTAATGAATTGGCATATGTGGTAAATGAAGTTGGATTTGTTGTAAGTTTGATTTGGGTTTAAAGTTTCAAATTGGTATTAATATTGATTCAACCCCCCCTCTCAGTATTAACTGAATCCTCATAGAATTAACACCCTTGTCTAGTTTTAGAGCCCCAGGATCTGATTTGATATTTTTCCCATGCCCAAAGCAAACAGGGTTTTAATAGATTTAGTGTCAACACTTTTAGAAATCAACTTAAGTTGCCCAGTTTGACTGCCTATATCTTGTACCCTATTGATTTTCATAAAATTCTCCTTGGTAGTCTCATTATTTGTATATTAATTAGTGCACATTTTTGAATCCATGATCCCTTGGCTTGATTTGTTATTTTTTCAAAGCCCAAACTTATTAGGGTTTGAGCAAGTTTGGCATTTGCTTTTGGTCAAATCAACTCAAGAGCTCATCTTTGAGCCTCAATATTTTACACCCTGGGAAGAGTCACAATGAACCAATTAGTGATACGAGTTATCTTATAAAATGTTAATGTGTTTGTCTAGTTATGTGGCCTCACGAGCAAGACATAAGTTTTTAAGGGTGATTCCAAGTGCAATTTGGCTAGTTGTGGTCTATGAAAAGGGTTTCAAGATTGCAACATCAAATAACAATCCACTTTATATTTTGGCTTTAAATACATGAATATCTAGTGTGAGGGTGATTCTAGGGTCCAGTTGCTCAAAAATGAAAATTTCTTAGCCAGTCCCACAAGGGGACCCAACTTAGAGCTTACACTATGATATCATAAGGTCGAACGAAGTTACTTAAAAAAATATTTATTATTTAAATCCTTTTTTATTTAAATAATAATTTGCTTAGATTTACTGTATTTCCAAGATTGGTGAAAGTGGAAGTTTATCCATTCATGATTTATGATTTAAGTGTATTTGGCAAGATTGAAAGGTTGCATTTGTAGCATCATAAATTGTATCTACATACAATTTCGTCCTCACCTAGACCTCACCTTAGTGCTTCATCTTTTGATGCCCGATGCCTATTTTGATTTTGCTCACACCACCTCAAAAACCTACAACTTCACCATCTTCCCTTCCTTCTCTCCAAATATGGGTCTTGATTCTCAGGACCAGGGCGTTGGGCGCCTTGATCCTAGGCCAAAACCAAGGTGCGCTGTGCCTTGGTCCACTCAATTAGGACCCAAATTTGATCCTCAGAATGGTTGCATCAAGTGAGCAATAAATTGGATCCCATGTCATCCTACTCCGAAAATTGAAATAATTTTTGGTTAGTAAAGAATAAAAGGAGGCCTACCCCTCTCATTTGAAAACCCTAATCTAAGAAAATATAAGAGCCTCGTTCAAGATTTCAAATTCAAGTGAGAAAGCAATTAGACATTCATCAAGCATTGGAGAAGAAGTGAAGTCAAGTTCAAGCATTCAAAATGGCATCCATGATCGACTTTCCATGAAGACTTTCTACAAGACATCCTAAAACCCTTGCATGAAGATTCAAGGAAGCTTCATCAAGGTATACATTTAAATTAAAAGCATTTCATTTAAGATCCAACATTTCCCTCAAAATGAAAGATTTTGTTGCAATTTTCCATTACAATTGTCATTTCAGTTTCAAGGTTAATTCTTAAACCTGGGTTTGACCCAAGGCAAACCCCTATCCACAACCTTTTTCCTCTCTTTCTGTGTGTAGGGAATTGAATGAAGAGCTATACTCAAAGATTTTGACAGAATTGATGATGATGAACATTTTCAACTTTTGATGGAGCAAAAATCAGAGGACCAAGGAAAATCTCTACTACCTAGTCCTGATAAATCAGATTGAACTTTTGAGAGTGGGTTTTTATTCTATTCTTCTTCCCAAATCCCCATTTGTAGCTTTGTTGGATATTTGCATTAATTTTCAACTCAACTATACAATTTCAATTGTATTTTCAACTCAAACAAAAAGGGAATAAGACTTCAATCAACATTCAACCCTTTTCTTAATATAATTGAGGTTGGATATATTGTATTTATCCTCCTTTTAATTTGATGCACGTGAAAATCAGGTTATTTCTTAGTTTACAAAGCATAACTTGTGAAACCCTAATTTTTCCTCACCATTACATTTTGGTGAACTCGACTTCTTTAATGCTTGTTTCTAATTTATTGTCTCAGATCTTATTTGTATGTGATTTAACATTAATGTTTTCAATCATAAATCATATTTCCGATTTAATTGCATAAATTTAGTGGTGAATTTCATAAAAACTAATTTATTATTCTAAAATTGACTTGTGGGTTGCATAATTTTTCAATTGTGTTTTCAAATGTGATTATTATGACATGTTATGTGCACTTAAAATAAACTTAGATGCTTTTTCCTTTTATCAAATTAGGCTAATAATAGCTTAACTTGTCTCATTCATTATGATTGTGACAATTGGTGCTATCTAATTTAATCTTACATTAGGGTTTTGCATCTAGGGTTTAATTCATCCTTTCATAAGGATTCATTTATTTATTGTAATCATATTCTTTTGTGAAATCAATAAAAAATTCTCTGGTTGTTGAGCATATTATTTTCTTTTGATCTCTCTTGTGTGACAAGTGTTTTGCTTGTAGATTATTCTTGACTCTTGTGGTTGTATCATAATTTTCTACATCAAATCCTTAAAAATCTATAGTTATACACCATAGACCAAAACAATGCATTTTTTCATCCTTTTGCAAATGCTTTGGTGGCTTGAGGATCAACACCATGAAGTTTATCCATGAAAGGAGTAACCCCACTAGCAACCAAGATATCCTAGACATCAGACTTAATCCTTGTTTCATCACAAGAACTCGACTCTATGTGTCTTCTATCCCCTCACGACTTAGAATTTAAAAAAAAAAGAGCACAATCATTTGGATGATATAGAGAATAGACAACCATAAGATAAAATAACAAAAAAACTAACCAAGAATTCGTGAGAGACTGCACTCGATATGACAGGGGTTCTTAATGAAATTGAATGAGCTCACCACATTAACAATTAAGAATTTCATGGCTAATAATTGTCTTAATTTCAAGGGGAATGGGATTGTGAAGATCCCACCTTTTCATTATACCATTGGCGAAACCTAGGTTGGCAAAAGTGTCCGCCAACGAACTACTCTCCTTGTAAATGTGGGAGACGTGACTAATATCAAAAGAGTTATAAATTTAGAAATATAGTCTCTAATCAAATCCTCAATGATCCAACTAGGATGTTGAGCCCCTTTAAGGAAATTGATGATATTAAGAGAGTCAACCTCTAACCAATCTTTCTTCAAACCAAGAGATTGAGCCAATTTCAAACCGTTGTAGGCCACATTAGCTTCAACAAAAATGATACCAAATTTGAAGTTCTACATACCTCATAATAAAACCTATTATATATATGTATGTGTATGTATATATGTACATGTATGTATATACATGTATATGTATATGTGTGTGTGCACACACACACACACATATATGTATACGTACACACACACACATACATACATACATACATACATACATATATATGTATATGTATGTATATATATGTATGTGTATATGTGCACGCACACACACAGATGTATGTATGTATGTATATACATACATATACACATACATATACACATACACATACATATACATACATATGTGTGTATGTATGCGTGTGTGTGTATACACACATATACATATGCACATATGTATGTGTATATGCATATGTATATGTATATATATGTGTGTATCAATCATGCATAAATGTGAGGTCGAAGAGTCATGTAATCCTCAACATATATTACTAAGGACTATTAGACGAAGACATATAATGTTAATATCTTGATATCATAGTTGGGAAAGTTAGCTAAATATTAATCTAACTAATGATAATGCAAGAAAAGAAGGATAAAGCTAGACACTATTTATAATCCTATGATACATTCTTTATACAAGTAATACACATATAGTGATTGGATAGGCATGCATTCTTGTAGAATAATGACTCACATGTAATAACAACATTGTAGGGTCGATTTGAAGATCTAATAAGAATATGAGATTACAAGTTGGAGGAGGCAACAATCAAATGTTAGATCTTTTTCATATTTAGACATTTTATTATCCTATCAAATGATAATATGAAAAAAACAAAATAGATAATATTAGATCTTTTATTTTATTATGCGTGCAAATGATAATATGAAAATGATAATATTAGATCTTTTATTTTATTATCCTATCAAATGATAATATTAGATCTTTTATTGTATTATGCATGTAAATGATAATATGAAAAAAACAAAATAGATGCACAAACTAGCAGAAAGGTTTTTCCCATATTAATTTTTCAACGTGGATTGATTAATTGAGTTTGCTTTTTCCTAGAACTTGCAGACATAAAACGATTTACATAGAGAGTTTGAAGACTTGCATTATATTATAGTATATGGTTCAAACTAAGCATGCAGACAAGGATAGCAAAATGATCTTATCTATTTTCATGAGTAATGATCTAGAGGATAAGTTCAAGCATGATATCTATAAGAAAGAACAAAAAATCAAATTGACTTAATTTAAGGGAAAAAAAAAAAAACACAATCAATTGTTCATCATTACAAAACAGTTTTGGGTACTCATATGATAATTTTTTCGACTGTAATTTGTTGATCTTCCAAAAAATAAATTAAAAATCCTGTACTCTTTTAACTAGAAATGAAGCCCAAATGTTAATATTCTAAGTACCTAAGCAATCTAATGAAATGATAATCTCTAATCTCTATTTATAATAAATTATGATAATAACATTTCTCTCCGTAAAGCCTAATATGATAATCAATATTATCATATTAATCAATATCATACAATTGGTTAAGTTTTCTTGTTTGCTATGCTTGTTTTTGTTCTATGTCTTAAAACCTTGCTTCCAAACTCTCATTTCCAAAAAAAAATATGGGTTTTTATATGTGGGTTGTTAAAATATTTTATTTTAAATTGCAATGTTATAAATGATTTCAAATTGTTCAAAGTTAAATTTTCTTACTATTTCATTTGCTAAAATCATTATAATTTAAATTACATTTAAATTGTAATGGTTATTGTTTAAGGGGCATTTATAAGTTTGGATGAATTTAGATTAGTTTAATGAATTTAATTTGTTTAAATATTTTAAAATTAATTTATGAATTAATTATTTCTTCATAAGATCAACAAAATATAAAGTTAAAGTCGTTTGATTAAATCAATTTAAACCCTAGTTTAACAGATCTTTTTGGTGGATAGGTTTAAAATTATTTTCCTAATTCACAATAGAAATATAATTATGATTTTATCTAAAATTGTGAATTTTGAAAGTGACATTTTAAGTAGATTTATTTACACATTTGATAAATCAAAATTATTAGTTAATTATTATTATGTGAAAATGTGAAAGGAACATTGTGAATTTTGAAAGTGACATTTTAAGTAGATTTATTTGCACATTTGATAAATCAAAATTATTAGCTAATTATTATTATGTGAAGATGTAAAAGGAACAAAGTTGGAACAAAAAGTGAAATTAGAACAAACTAGAGCTTGAACTTGGAAAGTTGTTGATTTAAGAGCTTATTTGTACAATCAACTAGAGCTAAAAGGTGGTTTGAAAGGAATATTGTGAATACTCAACCATTAGTATTGCCATTGATGTCAAAGGATTGGGCATTGGTGCTTGAAGAAGTGTGCAAGCTTCATACTTGGTCATTCTCATGGCACCTAGGGTTTCATTTCTCATCAATTTTTTCAAACAATATTTTATCCCACATTTTGCCCACAACCAGTTTAGCCCCTTATTGGCAATTGACACTCATCCGATGAATTTTTTGTGCATGGATAATGGATTAGGGTTGTCATTGATGGAAACTCTTCATGAAAATCCTATTCGGTAGTCATAGTTTTTGGTAACCAGTGGAGAAAGTGGTCTAGTAATTTGTCTCCGATATCTTAGGGTAGCGGAGAACTTTTGGTTCGGAAATGCTACAGTGATTGCAGTGATGAGATTCGTGCATGGAATGATAGGGTCGACTTGTAGAAAAAATTTTGACATCATTTGATGGATCCACATATGTTTTGGTGATCCGATTTGAGCCAACACCCAGTTACATGTTACATTGCATATTTTTCTTGGCCGACCTAATAATTATTTATTTTGTGTTTGCTGATATATAAGACCGGTGGAGAAGACTAAGTGCACCAAGATAGTGTGCAAAAAAGGGGGTATAAGTTTGTTGTTGTTGTTGTTGTTGTTGTTTTTTAATCTGAAATCAGGTAAACCTAAAATTGGAGGAGAAAGTTGAGAGTCATCCACTCAAGATATGAAGATACTCAAAGAACAAAGATTGTAGTACTCTGAATCTAGTTTCCAAACTACTAATTCTTTTCAAAATTAGATAAGATTAAGGGGGTCAAGTCCTTCACAAACGAAAAATAGATCCTGATTTTTTCTTAAAAAACATAACATAGTGTCTGACGTGCGCATCAAAAAGTCATAGTTAGATTTAGTATTTTGAAAAATACTTTGGTAGTAAGATAGTTAAAAGAGAGCACTAGAAGTTGTGTATTTTTTTGTAATTTTTTTTCAGTGTTTTTTTTAATGATTTTTCGAATCAAGCACATCCTGAAAAATCAGGTACCTGTTCGTGCGCAAAGCATAACTTGTACCAAAACAATCGAAAATGCAAAAAAAAAATTAAAATTGTAAAGAATCAAGTTCACTACAATAATATATAACATTTTTAAAATTTGGATAAGTAAATCAAAAGTTATTAAAAAATGGTACACATGTCTCTAAGAACTATGGAGACACTAATAAAAGAAATTCAAGAATAATATGTTATTGTTGTTCAAATTTTAAAAAAATTATATGGTTAGAAAACTCAGAAGATGGGTGAAAATATGGTGGCAATTTTAGAAATACCCAATTGATGAAGTGTAAACCTGATGATGACAAAGTCGAGAAACCAAGTTGATAAAACACAACACGTCAAAAAGGAGGGAAATGGAGGGATCAAAGTTCCAACCTGCAACTTTTTCATCCAAGCCTATTCACAAGCCTAAATAAACTAAAGCGCGTACAGGGTTTTAAGAAGACAAACCACATACGGGGTTCAAATTAATAAAGTTAGATTGGTAATATGGACTTGTATGAAATTCATTTAGCATTCCATAAAGTTTTTCAGTAGGATATATACATAAAATATAACATTTAAGTATACTTTAAGTTATATTTTATGTATATATTGTCAGGATGTTTGAGAATGGTTTCACATCTCTAGGAGTCATAATGCAGATTCTAGATTTTAGGAGATCCTATAATTTTTTAGACAGTCAAATTTCAGTAATCAGTAAGCTTGTATCATCATTCACTTGCTATCTCTCTATCTCACGCTATTTATTTCCCCTATCTCTCAACCTATCTATTTTCCTATCTCTCTCATCCTCTCTTCACCTCTCTCCTCTCTTCCCAAGCTTTAGAATTTATAATTTCTCAAACATAATCAAATTTCAGTAATCACTAAGCTCTTATTATCTACATAATCTACCTATCTTTTTGCAGTCCCCCCTTAAAATATTTATCTAAATACCTAGATAGATAGAGAGAGATATAGATAGGTTAGATAGATAGGTGATATTTAGAGAGAGAGAGATAGAGAGATAGTATGAAGGGAAGGATGTAGAGAGTTAGGGGAGTTAAAAGTAGTGAGGGTGAAAAAAGTGGTAGGTAGAGAGAAGGAGAGGGATTTTTAAGAGTGTGAGATAAAGAAAAATAGACAGGGAAGGAAGGAGGGACAAAGTGAGAAAGATAAAAGTAGAGAGACCTACTTTCCTCCCTACCTCTCTCTCAGTTGAGATCTCTCTCTCCCCCTCTCCCTTCATCTCTCTCTCAACCCCTGCCTTCCTCCCTCCCTTTCTCTCACATAGGCTCTCTCTATATCTAGTATCTTATTCTCTTTCCATCAACCTTTCTCTCACCTAGGCTCTTTCTCTAGTCTCATACTCATTTTCCATCCCTTCGTCCCTCTCACTTGGTCTCTATCTCTCTCTCTCTCTCTTAGGTTAGTCTTGGAAGGGAGAGAGGGAGAGAGGGAAAGAGAGGGTGAGAGGGAGAGAGAAAGAGAAAGGGAATAGGAGAGAAAGAAAGAGTGTTCGAGGGAAAGAGAGAGACTTGAGAGAAAAAGATAAAGGGAGAGAGAGAGAGGGCAATAGTGTATGAGAGAGGGGGAGGAAAATAATGGGAAGGAGAGGGACGAGAGAGGGAAATATGAAGAGAATAGGAAAGAGAGACACCTAGGAGAGAGGGAGGGAGAGAGACCTGGTAGAGTGATAGAGAGAGATAGAGGGAGAGAGGGGGAGGGAAGATATAGGATGGGGGAGGGAGGGAGAGAGAGACACCTGAGAGAGACAAAGGGGGGGAAAGAGAGAGATAGTTGAGAAAACAAAGAGAGAATGAGAGAGAGAGAGAGGGGGGAAGAGAGAGATAGCTGGGAAAACAAAGAGAAAATGAGAGAGAGAGGAAAGAATGGGAGAGAGAGGGACACCTAAGAGAAAGGGAGAGAGGAGTGAGAGTGAGAGTGAGAGAGGGAGAGAGGGAGAGAGGGTAGAGAGAGAGGGATGGGGAGAGAGGGAGAGAGGGAAATAATAGAGAATGGGAGAGAGAGACCTAAGAGAGATGAAGAGAGAGATAGAGAAAGGGAAAGAGAGAGAGAGAGAGAGAGAGAGAGAGAGAGAGCAGGAGAGTGAGATAGAGAGATAGAGGCAGAGAGGGAGAGAGACTTAGGAGAGAAATAATGGGAGAAAGAGAGAGAGAGAGAGAGAGAGAGAGAGAGAGAGAGAGAGAGAGAGAGTTGATAGAAGAGGAGAGAGAGATAGATAGATAAAGATTGATAGCTAGAGACTTGATAGAGAGAAGGAGAGGGACTTGGGAGAAAGAGAAATAAAGTGAGAGGGGGAGAGAGAAAGAGAGTTATAGGGAAATAAATACTTGCCAGAGGAAGATAAAGGGAGGGGGAGGGAGAGGAAGAGAATGGGGGAGAGAGACACCAAAGAGGGGGAGAGAGTGAGAGATAGAGATATTTGAGAGAGGGAGAGAAAGAGAGGGATATACGAAAGAGAGAAAGAGGGTGAGGGAGATGAGAAAGAGAGGGAAGAAAGTAAAGAGGGAGAGGCCTAAGAGACAAAAAGGTAGGGGTTAAGGAAGAGAGAGGGGGAATGTAGGGAAGAGACGAGAGAGATAATATTGATACGAGCATGCTGATTATTGAAATTTGTCCAAGTCTGAAATTTATAAGAATACTCAAAAAACTAGAATCTGCATTATAACTCTTAGACATCTGGAATCACTCTCAAACATCTTGACGGTATATACATAAAATATAAAATTTAAGTATAGGAAAGATAAAAGACAAAGAGAAATGCCACTTATACTTAAATGTTATATTTTATGTATATATCTTGCTGAAAAATCTAATGGAATGCTAAATGAATTGCATACAAGTCCATATTACTAATTTAAATTTTATTGACTGACAAATGTGTACGTGGTTTACAAACTAAAACCACGTATGGGGTTTTAGTTTTTAAACTGCATACGGGGTTTTAGTTTCTAAACCGACATGGGCGAGTAGTGATCGAGAAACCTATTTGGTGCAGTTTCACATGCGCATTCTTGATCCGATAGCTGACTGAGAAGCAGAACAAAGAAGAGTTGCAAAGGTGGTATAGTCAAATGTTATGCACTTAACCAGAACTCATCTAGGCATAGGTTGATGCTATTTTGGAGTTAATTCATTTTAGTTATCATTGTAATTTATCTATAAGTCTGTTAGACTTCCATATTATAATTGAACCTTTGGTTCTAGGCAGTGTGCCTAAATGCATGTGAATTCCCCTTATGTACTATTTATATACTTCTGAACACAACATATGAATATTGTGGGTTCCAATTATTGGAATCCAAGAACACTGAGAGGGAGGGTGAATTAGTGTTCTACCAATAAGATCAATGTTAACCTTATTAACAAAGTATTTCAGTAATTGGTAACCATAAAAGAATATAATAGTAAGTAGAAATGATGAAACCACAAGAACATACACCATAACATAAAAACTTATACGTGGAAAACCTAAAAGAGGAAAAACCATGGTGGGATTGGTGACCCACAATATCTATCCACTGGCCAAATGAATAAATATTATGATAGGGGCCTGCACATGCAAGAAGGCCAACAACCTAGAGCGCACTGCTCATCACAAAAGGAGGCTCACTAACTACAAGCACCAAATATTAAGTTACAAACAAAATTCTGAACTCAGAGAATGCATCTACTATGTTGGATGAGTTCCGGTTCAAGCACTGTCTGTATCGATTTTCACTGTGTCCTCCTTTACTGATAACTTGGTTCGCATCCCAAACCTCTAAACCAATAATCAAGACTGACTATAGAATATTATATTCGCATTCAGTCGATCAACATCGCTCGCACAATATCACATCACTATATATTCTTTCTCTATGCATATCTATATAAAATAACCTAACCAAACTGGCTTAAATACCCTTCCCAAACATAAACATAAATGCCTTATGTCAGCTTACAATGATATTATAATTTATGTACATGTCATCCTAGAGAAAAATAAACATTAAACTTCATGACCAATGCCACTGATTGCTGTCGTGTAAACCTGTTGGATCAATCTCCTATGTCGGCCTCATATACTGGTTCCTAGTTTGTCGGTTTCCCTTGTCTGCCGGATGACTTGAATGTTGGTTGCCGAATCATGAATACCGATGAGTACTGGTTAAGTGTCCAACCCAAAATGATGTGTTTTGCCATCAATGACAACACAACTAAACTAGATAAGTGTCAATTTCCAACACTAATCCCACGATAGTTTTTCCCTTTCCAGGTTTCCATGTAAGAATCCGGTGTTATGATTTTGTGGTTGATTATCTTGTGTTTCTGCATTTTACTTTCTTGCATTTTCTTTTGGTGGTTTGAGATTAAGTCATAAAATTTGTTTGTTGGTAGATAACTGATTCACCCCCTCGTCTTAGTGATCCTTGATTCCTACAATTGGTATCAGAGCCTAGTTCCTTTGAGGAAGCCTAAACACTTGAGGAAGGTCCTGGAGATTGAATCAATGGATTCCGATTTGCAGAGACATCTCTGCATGGCACTTGAGGATATTGATACAACAAGAAACAAGATAAGCTCCTTAAAGAGAAACCTAAATGCAGCTAAAGATTTTATTAATGATTTGAAAGATAAAGTGAATAATTTAAGAGACAAGAGGAAAGAGATGATGGACAAGATGAAGGAGAAATAAGATCAAACCATGGAAAATAGGACAAAGATGATGAATGTGATAAGCTTGCTAGAGAGAATGTTGTATTGAAGAATGAAATGCAATCCATTGTGATGAAGCCGACAAAGGAGATTGAAGAGCGGAAGAAGAATGAATAAAATTTGACTCAATCATTGAAAGACAAATCAGATGAATACTTCATGCTTACCTATGAGAATGATCAGATGAAGCTTGAGTTGACACAATCAAGGAACAATGGTCAAGAAATTGAAAGACAGATTGTTTCCCTAAGAGTTGAAATTGCTACTATAAATGAATACAAAGACAAATTCAATGTTAGCTCAGCAAGGCTTGATGAGATGCTGGAAAGTCAGAGACATGGATTTGAGAAGCGAGAATCCTCTGGATCTAGACAAGGCAATGCAAAACCTAATCATAAGAAGAGAAAGAATCCTCTCGTAAGACAACCTAATGCCTATAAATTCAATGATAGATGTTTTACTTGAAATGAATTTGTTCATATGGAAAATCAATGCAGAAGTAGGATGAATAATATGAACAATGGTCCTACCTATACTGGTCAGTGTTTCATATGCAATACATTTGGTCATAAGTCAAATATGTGCATAGGAGTAATGAACAATTTTTCAGAAAAAGAGATGTTATGCTTATGTGATGTTTGGACATATCTCTAACCAATGCAGGATGAGACCAAATTAGATGAGTTTCAGACCTATGTAGAGAAATGTTATTTTTCGTGCACGCAACAAAACCGGTCACATTGCAAAGTATTGTAGAAGAAAGAATAATGATTCAGTAAACAAAGGGAAATCAGATGAGAAAGGCATCAAGAACAAGCATGAGAAGATATGGGTTAAAAAAGATGAATCCAAGACAGACAATAGATCTGCACCCGATTCTAATGCAAGATCTTTTTCCTTTAACTAAGGCTTTCGTCCTTAGGGTGTGGAATCTTCATACACAATCTTGGAGAACTCTGTAGAGATCTGTGATCGATTAAGGTTGATTGCAGATGCTTGGAGATGATTATATGGAATTCTTCATGCCGATCTTGGAATCCGGTAGAATGGATTATGCTAAACAGAATGTCTGGTTGAACTTTACAATGAAATTTATTTCAACTTAAAATTAGGGCTTGCAAAGTTAAAAGGGGCAAAATATGAATAATTTCTCACATTGTGAATGAAGAGCTAAGACTGCAGAATGAGGCAAACCAGTTTCCAAGGCGATCAAAAGGCTTAAATTGATCCAACAAGGAATTCTTGTGCATCCAGAAGAAGATAAAGGTATTTATCGAAGCGTTTGAACTCTAAATTTCTTGAAATGGTGTCTTCTGTTGTTGATACACCCTTGGTAGTAGAAGTCTTTGAGAGAGCAAGGTCGCAATATAAAAGACATCCTTTTAAGTCTGTTGGAGATACCCCAATGGTTCTTTTTCGTCTATCCCATATGGACTTTTGCATGTTGATGATGTGAAAGAATATATTCATTGTTCAATTGAGGATGTCAGAAATAAGGACACCCTAACCCTATATACTGACCACATAATGGATAAAGTTGGAAATAGCGAACTGGAATATGCTCAGTTGCAGAGAAAGGGTTTCAAGCAGTTTGTTCACTTCCTGAGATTCAATGAGGATGAATGGGTGACATACATTTTGAGCCATGTCCATGATGAATTTATATGGATGGACAGACCTTACAAGATAACTAATCAGGCCATCCATGCAGTCACTTGCCTGAATCAAACCGGTGAAAACCCTAATCTGAGAAAGGTAAAAAACCCTATTGTTACAAAGCTAAATGATGCTCAATTTGATATCAGATCTATGATGATTGATGATATTTTGGAACATGATGTGAGATTTGCATCCATGGTCATTGGCTATAAAGTTTATCGGTCTAGAAGATTGAATTTGGTCTCTAGTATTGTGATATACGCAACCTATCAGATGGTAAAAGAGGATATATAATATGATTTATGCACATTTCTTCTTGAAGAGCTCCTGAGCAATTTGAAGAATATGAAAATTGACAAGAGCAATGTCTTCAAATTCAGTTCACTGATTGTTTGTCTTGCACTGTACTTCATGAATGAGATCATCGGGACAGGCAGAGTCCCATGGGATTATGACTTACCGGTGGCCTCTCAAATCAAACAAGGTTTGCAGAGATTGGGTAAAAAAGAAGATCAGACAGCTTCCTTGTGGAGCTTCTTTAAAATCTTCCAAGGCAGAATGAAGAATAGAGTAAGGATCCCCAAGGAGGTAGTGGACAAATATGTACTCTATTTGTTTCATGGTGGATAAAGAGAAATACCATATGGCGGCGGTAGAACCTAGCACAATATAGATAATGTCAATGTGATATGAGGTTGATGCTCAAACTCTTGAAACCTATGCTCAACACCTTTTGAGCAAAGCGGTAGACCTGCAAGAAGAAAAAAATTGCACTTTCAAGGAGAAAGACATGGAACTGCACAAGAAATTCACACAGCCGAAAAGGAAGAGAAAAGTAACCAAGATGGCAGAGGTTGTAGTGGAGCAGATGGGTTTCACAAAAGAAGCTATTAAGAAGACTAAGGAGAAATCATAGATTAAATCCAAGAATCCTAAGGCTAAACCAGTTCTCTCTCAGTCCAAACCTAAGGAGACTAAGTCTTCCCACACTGGTGAAGTCATCTACAACACAAACCTCATCTAGAAAAGGAGTATTGAAGCAAAAGAAAAAATCGAAAAGAACTTATGTGGATGTATCCCCTGTTGCTTTTCAGACTGAGTCGGATGAGGAAGTAGAGAAAGCAAAGAAGAAAGGTGAATTTGTCAGGGTAATCAAGAAACCTCAGTCTGGTGGTGAGAAAAGCAAGAAGACAAAACTGGAACCCTCTCTAACCGGTAGTCCTAAAAGGGGAAGAAGGGTAAGGATAAAACTTGATAAGGAGCTCGAATCCGATAAGGTGGAAGGTAAATACACTATCATTCTTCCATTAACTGTAAAAGAACTAACTGATGAAATAGTTAAGGATGTCAATCTTAAAAATATCATTGTATACTATGATGATTTTGATGAAATTGAGCAAAGGGAAGTTGAGGAAGTTGTTGTGTTGCATCTACTTAAATTCAGCAAGTTGTTAATTGAGCTAGAACGCGGTATTCCCAAATATTTGTATAATATTCTTGATGCTAGGAGGCTAACAATGAGAAAATTAGATAAAGAAATGAAAGGGCGTGAATTGATAAACATCAATGCTTGCTTCTTGAGAATGTTGAACACAAATGGACACTGAGAGGGGGGTGAATCAGTGTATTTTAAAACTTTAAGTTTAGTGTGCAGATTTTAGAAATGTAATGCAAACATAGACACACACACACACAAGAGAGAACATCACATAACACTAGATATACGAGGAAAACCCAATGTGGGAAAAACCTCAGTGAGAATAGCCACTGGAGTCTACTGCTCCAATCTAGCCTCACAAGAAATTACTGATTACAATATTTTTTAGGGCACCAACCCCTGATAGTCTGAACACCAACTCAAGGAGCACCAACCCCTAGTTTTATTAGCTACAACTCAAAGGAGCACCTACCCCTGCTCTGAGCACCCACTCAGAGATTACAATGATTATGGATTCAATTACAAATTAGATACCTTGCTACAAATGAAGTTTTGTAGCACCTTAATGACTACACTTGTTCTTTCTTCTCTCTGCTCACTACAACTTGTTTAACTCTGCTCTCCTTCTACTACTCTCTCTGTTCTTTCTTAACTTATTGTAGCCTCTACTTGTCTTTTCCTTCTGCACTTTGTTTTTTGATATTTTCTTCTCTCTGTCTCTTATTCTACAACCACACAAATTACTCTCTTTGTTCTCTCTCTCACACTCCCACACTCCATTGTTCTCAATTAATTCTATTCTTGGTGGTAACACCCTCTCTCTAATCAACAACAACTACCAGCCATCAATTACTCTCTCTACAGTCCTTCACATCTATCTCTATCTCTTCAGTAGCAACTACCTCTATCCAATCACATTTACTACTCTTCTCTATCAATTCTTCATCAGAGAATGTTTTTCCCTTCAGACCAGTATTTAAAAATGATTCATTATATCTATCTAAGGATCTGGTCAGTAGCAGATTGGATTTTCTCTCTTGAATCAATAATTTGCAGTGAATGCCTCTTCTCTAATTTCTTGGACAATCTTTGTACTAGATTTCTATTTTTTTCAATCTAAATCAGCCTTATAGATTTGATTCTGCCATTCTTGATCACCTCGATCCATGCAAAATCTCTTGTAACAAGTCCTCCATTAATGCACTTCAATCCTCTATCGACCTACCCTGAAGAAATCGACAACAATGTCCATTGTCACTAACCTTAGCATATCTGGTTTGTTCTTCATCCTCTAGAAGCCACATGTCCTCATTAACATCATGCAAGTCACTATGTCAGTCTTAATCAGCATCCATGTGTACCTCTGAGTCAATCGGCTTGCAGACATGGCTGTAGAGTCGATCACAAGCATCAATTATGTTGACAAAAATACCCTTTCATCTTTTCGACAAAAATCCTTTGATTCACTCCATACAGGCCACGTTGTCGAGTTAGGGATGGTCAAATGTTATGTGGACTATTGGGTGGCTTGAAAACATGCTCTATAGGAACATTAGGTTAACACATTTTGATAAATATCGTTAAAGAACAATTGGAGTAGCTTCAACTATCGAGATGACATTTTGCAGCTATTCCACCTTCACAATCTATCCCGATGGCCATTTGATGCCTTTGATCACTCTCATCGCATGAGTTACTTCGATGAGATCTTCACCTTTGATTTCTACTATCGCCATAGGCTATCTTGAAGTCGTATTGCTCAAAGCTCCATCAAAATAGTCTTAACTATTGGATTACCATTTTTCACTTACTCTGCCTTTATAACCTATTCTAATGACACACTGTCTACTTGCCCTTCATCGGCATAGCTATCCCAAAACTCAAATTCCACGGTGAAAATTTTTTATCAGCATAAGGTATCTCGAAGTGCATACCCATCAAAATAGATAACACTATCGGCTTAGCACTTGGACACTATCCCGCCAACACAAACTATTCTGATGACCCAACATGAACCAACATTGGTGTAGCTATTCTGAAATCGAACTCCAAGGACCTTCTCCATATCGGTATTTGTTATTCCAATTAACTCACCAAGGGGTCTTCTCAACATTTTCTCTTGTCAGAATAACTTACACTATCAACATACCAAGAAGATGTCATTCTGAGTTCAAAAGCTAGTTTGATACACCTTGCAATGTTTTTGTTCCTTTCATCGACATAAGGTATTCTGATAGGAAATTGTCAAAATAGTTAGATCTATCGACATAGAAAAATTAGTCATCTCGCCTCTAGTAACTATTATGAAACACACCCTTGATCTCCTTGTCAAAATAGCTATTCTGACATAGTGATTATCAAAGTAGTTAACACTATCAGTATAACAAAAATTGTTATGCCGCCTTTGTTAGCTAACCCGATAAGTGGCTCTGCCATTGTCATCAATATTACTATCCCAATCCGACAGTCTAGAAATTCAACATGACCCAACATCAACATAACTTATGCCGATAGCACTATCCTCCACATTACTTGGTATCGGTAGAGCTATTCCGATATGAGCACCTAATGAGTTATCGCCTACACAACACTTAATCTGTATGTTATCTCGATATAATCATTTTACCTACACAACCCTTAATCAGTATTGCTATCTCGATATGTCTGCATGATAACTCCGCAACCTACAACACTTATTGTTTCTCTGCATCCTCAAGTCATCCCTGCAGTACTTGTTGACATCAATGGAAATAATTCCAATAGAGAAGAGGTTGATAGACTTATGGAGTTGGCCAACTAGAAGGAATTTAGAAGCAAAAATAGAGTTAATAGGCTTATGGTTGGCAGAGTTGAAGAAGTGAGAAAAGAAACATAAGTGATATGAAAAAAATTTCTAAAGAAAAATTGGGTGCCAATTAATGATGATGAATCTCAGAAGGATGATACCTCTCATCTGGTAGACCAGACCCATTCAGTCCTTGAGACAATAGACAATCAAAATCCTTCGATCGATCATTCAGAGAGAGTGGAGATGAAAGGTGAAGAGGCCCAAGAGACTCCTAAGGATGATACTGCACCAAGTGGCAACACTGATGCATAAGTAAAGGATAAAGAAGAAGTTCTTACTTAGCAGAAACCAATTGCAGGAAAAGAAGAGGCAGAGGAGGATAAGGCACATGATAAGGTATAGGAGAAGGGAGAGCATAAAACTATCAATGTCCCGGTAGTAACAACAATTGACACTCCTAAGGACAAAGGGAAAATAGTTCTCCCACAAATCTCTATTAATTATGATAAACCTCTTGATACTGAACAGTTGTCCCCAATAGAAAGGCTGATGGTAGCAACAGAAGTCCAGGCTCAAGCCAGTCAAGACTTGGTGAAATATGAGAATGAGGATAAGAAGTTAATTGAGATCTCTGTAGGTATTTGGTAAGATCTTGCAGTTAATTAGCAATATTAACACCAATTTTGAATCATTAGAGAAGGAAACCACCAAGAAAATATTAGGTAGATTCAAAGAGGTGAGAATGCAAACTTTCCGAAAATGATTGAGGATGACAGAGTCATATTAAAGAAAGGACTGCAGACTATTTTTGAAGCACTAAGTGAAGGAGGAAAGATATACAAGTCATGCTTTTCACTATCCAAATTCACTTCTGATATTGATAAGCATATCAGTGTCAGTCAGGGCAAGCTTGACAGTATATCTCATTCATTTGATTCTAATGTTTCCCTTGCTAACAGTATAGAACGTCGGGTGATGTATATTACTGATCAAATCTCAAGCCTTAATTTTGAAAAGGAGAGAATTTTGAGGCGAGTTAGTGAGCTCTGAAACCTTATTGCTCCTCAGATGGACACCATGTTGAGCAACAAAGGTGATTGTTTAAAGACAATGGCTCAACCTATTCCATCTGAATTGAAGGATGTAGAGATATACACCTATGTTTTCAGTTCCTTCATCATAGTTCTGGATAACTTGAAGAGTGGGTGGGATACTCACTTAGGATTTTTGAAGACCATTTTTGGAGATATCTTCAAGTTTGTATAATATATCTAGTATACACCCTTGTATATAAGCTTTTGAGGAGCACCCCATCTTTGGCATTGTTTTCAAAGGGGGAGTAGAGTGAAAAATGTACAAAAAGGATGCAAGTTTTTGGGTTGATACAGGTTTTTGAGATTTTGGTCAAAGGGGGAGCCTTAGAAATTTTGACCCAGTGTATAGGATTCAACACTTAGTCATTTTTCACGAGTGTTGCCATCAATACCAAAGGGGGAGATTGTTGGAAATTGATACTCATCCGGTGAATTTTGGTGCATGGATAATGAATTAGGGTTGTCATTGATGACAACTTGTCATGAAAATCCTATCCGGTAATCTGCCTTCAGTATCTCAGGGTAGCAGAGCACTTTTGGTCCGTAAGCGTTGCGGTGATGAGATTCATGCATGGGATGATAGGGCTGACTTGTAGAAATTATTTTGACATCATTTTATGGATCCGCATACGTCTTGGTGATCTGGTTTGAGTCGATGCCCGATTACATGTTACATTGCATATTGTGCTTGGCCAACCTGATAATTGTTTATTTTGTGATTGTGGATCGATACATAAGAATGATGGAGAAGATCTTTTTGGTGGATGATATGAGCGAGTAGTGATCAAAAAACCTATTTGGCACAGTTTCACATGTGCATTCTTGATTTGGTAGCTGATTGAGAAGCAGAAAAAAGAAGAGTTGTAGAGGTGGTACAGTCAGATGTTATGCACTTAACTGAAACTCATCCAGGCATAGTTTGATTCTATTTTGGAGTTCATTCATTGTAGTTATCATTGTAATTGATTTGCAAGTCAGTGAGATTTCCATATTGTAATTTAACCTTTCGTTCTAGGCAATGTGCCTGAATGCATGGGTATTCCCCTTATGCAATATTTATGTACTCCTGATCACAGTATATGAATATTGTGGGTTCCAATCCCATCATGGTTTTTCCCTTTCTGGGTTTCCACGTAAAAATATTGGTGTTATGATTTTGTGGCTGATTATCTTGTGTTTTTGCATTTTACTTTCTTGCATTTGCTTCCAGTGGTTAGAGATTAAGTAAGAAAAATTTTTTGCCGGTAGATCACTGATTCAACCACCCCTCTCAGTGATCCTTAATTCCAACATCCCCACCACTTCCCAAGTGGGCCCACAATATTATTGATGTAGCTAGAGTTTGGGAAGGTGATCCTTCAGATTCCCGTCACACTCATTCACAGGTTTATGGGGTTTCTCTTGTGACTTTGGCTATTTTGATTGATCCTTAGAATTTTTTATATTCAATAGGTATTCTTGAGTAAGCTATGGTCATGGCAGAGGAGTCATCTTCACTAATGAAGAATTACACTTGGGATCTTGTTCCTCTTCCTAAGGGAAGAAAGTTGGTGTGGTGAAAATGGAAGTATCATACCAAGTATGTTATAAATGGTTCTATTGATACGTATAAGGCTTGTCTTGTTGCAAAGGGGATTTGACAGGTTGAGGGCACTGATTATTCTAAGACCTTTTCTCTTGTTGCCAAGATGTATTCTATTCACCTTCTCTCTCTTGTTGCTTAATAGGGATGGTTAGTATATCATATGCATGTGAATAATGCCTTCTTACATGGTGATCTTCATGAGGAGATCTATATGGACCAATCAAAGGGATTTGTGTAGGATTCTTCAGTTGTTTACAAGTTGTCATTTCATATATGATCCTAAATAGGCTCCTCAAGCTTGGTATGAGACGATGAACACATTTTCCTATCTGTTGATTTCTCACATTGTCGCTTTGATCCCACAGTTTACACTGAACAATAGGAGGGAGATATTTGGATATTAGTCTTGTATGGGGATGATTTGATTCTTATAGGCAGTTCTTCTTCCATGAATGAGAGCTTTCACCAAGAATTGATGGAGCAGTTTGAAATGACATATCTTGGTCTTTGCATTACTTTTGTGATCTTTAAGTTATTCAATCTTCAAATGGGATTTTTGTTTGTTAGAAGAAGTGTGCTCTTGATATTCTTTAGAGATTTGGCATGTGTTGATTACAAGTATGCTCCCACACCCTTTCACTCAAGTGTTTTGTTGTCTTCCAGTTTTTTAACTCCTTCAATTGATGCTACATTGTACAGGTAGTTGGTTGAATGTCTTTTGTACCTAACACACACTCATCTTGATATTTCTTTTGTGGTTAGTCTAGTCTCTCATTTCTCTCATGATCTACATGAGAGTCACTCAAAGGCTTCCAAATGTATCTTTAGGTATATTCAAGGCACATCAAATTTTGGTATTCATTATACATCAAGAGACTCTAGGGTTGTTGGCTTCACTAACTCAAATTGGGTTGATGATGTTGATGATCATAAGTCTACTTATGGTTATTTTTTTGTCTTGGTTTTGTCCCTATAGCATGGTCTTGAAAGAATCAATCTGTTGTTGCATTATCATCTACTAAGGTTGAGTATCAATTAGTTGTTCTTGTTAGCCAGGAGATTTTATGGCTTCATCAATTGTTGACATGGTTTAGTTTTCCTCCTGACATGGTTTAGTTTTCCTCCTAATGGTCCCACTATTCTTTGGTGTGACAATTAGAGTTCCATTCACATTTCTTGCAACCTAGTGGAGCATCAAAGAAATAAGCACATTGAGATCCACATGCACTTCATTGGATAGTTGATTCGGGATAGTCTTTTCACCTTGGATTACATACCTATAGAGGTGTTGGTTGCAGACATCTTCACCAATTCTTTGGCATCCCTACATTACCTTTAGTTATGGTCAATGCTTGGGATGAAGGCAGTTATCCTTGGGGGTCTTTATGAGGCCTTCCTTAAATAGTTCATGTTTTCTTTTCATGTATTGCATCTCTCGCCTTTGGAGAGGAGTTTTTTTCCCATGTGATTTTTCTCCTTTTCTTCGCTTAGAGATGCCTATTTTTTGTACATGGGCACCTCATCAAGCCTTGTTGTCGAGACCCATTCTTACATTTCATGCATTTAAAGGATTTGTTTTTCTCCCTAAGTTTCACTTAAGGGGGGTGTTAAAGCACTTTTAACTTTAGTTATGCTTTCTTTTTTAAGTTCACTTAGTAATTTTTTTTAGTTTAGTTATAATTGAGCTTTATTTATCTTCTCATGTTTTTTCTTTTGTTCTCCTAATTTATCTTAGGGCATATATGTGCCCTCTATAAAGCACATCATTATGGATTGTAATTTTATTCTGTAATCTTTGCTTTTGAGAAATATAGCATTCATCTTTGTTGCTCTCGTTTGTGGAAGGTGTTCTTTGTTTGTTGTTTGATCCGATAGATACTTGTATTGTAAAATTCAACAATATTTAACTATAATGAATCATTTAAAATGTATGATAGTAAATTCAATAATAATACATAATAATTTTATACAGATAATCAATAATGATATACAACTAATTTGCCCTTAACAAAGATTGACATTACCTTCATAATATAGTTAATTGATATTATTTATCACAAATATATTCTATTGCTTATAAAATAAATATTATCTCACAACTCTTTACAAGAGATAATAGAGAAACATTAGAACCAAACATAACACAAACCTATATGCATACCTATAAGTATTATTGTTTAACAGTTCCTACTACTTATAATGTTAACTCTTGACAAGATAGATATGTGACTTCTACTCTTCACTGTCATTCATTAATACATTTTTTATCAAAACTTACATGCATATCTCAAGGAGACACTGTCTCACTAGCACAATGAGTAAAGGAAATGTTCAACAAGGAGTTATTAACATGGTTTCAGAAACATTTGAGCAATGCACATAAGTAAGGTAACTCTTACAATGGGTAGAAGTAAAGGCATGGCCTACAATTTTCACAAGTTCAAACAATCATACATTCCATGGGTATGTGCAGGATCATGGTGTGCCAAAACAGACCCTTAAGTGGCAATGAAATTTTAGAAAATCAGAGTTATGTAACTTGACATGAAAATTTGAATAAGTTGTGAACATTATTTTTAAAATATGTAAGAAGAGAATCTATAGAAAATTGAATGTAGTTTCTAACATACTAGTTGTTTTTTGGAAAAAAAAATCCTATTTGATGAAAATTTCAAATTTCAATGCAGTGGTACTAGAATTTCAGGAAAAAGATAAGAAGTAGATGTATGTCTGACTACCCAAATCAAAATCAAATCATAATATTTTTTTTATAATATTTATAATATAAGTATTAGACTCATGTATGGATGTGACACATATTTTTTTATAAAGTAAATAATTATTTATGAATTTTTTACTTCAGCTTTTCAGAAATTCAGAAACTCCTACATCTGACCACCTTACCTTGGTCACAACCTTATGAAATTTTTTTTAAAAAAATTTCCCTATAGTAGACGAAGCATAGGATGCGATGCATGTTTCAAATTCAAAAAACGTTATACCGTTTGAAAGTTATGAGTGTTTTTCAATAAGTCTATCAATCAGGACTATTGTCAGAATTCAATTAGAAAATAAATAATAATTATTTATTAAAGTCAAAATAAGACAAGCCTTATATTGTTGGAAAGTTGAGAATGTCCTTAAAAAACCCTTTTCGTTTTATCAATTTTGGCTACAAAAAAAATCGCCAGCCACCAGTGTAAAGTCTTGAAAATCAAGGAATACTGAAAAACACGTTTTTTCAATTGACTTTCCAGGCTTGTCACTTCCAAGCCAAATCCCAAAACATTCCTGAGCCGAAATTTGAAATTTGAAAATTTTACAACGCAAATCAAATATCTAATTTTAATAAGTAAATTCACTAACTAAATTTGCACATAATTAATCTAATGTTTATTAATATATTAATTTATAAATAAATTAGTATATGATATTAGGGAGAGGGAGAGGGAGAGGGGGGAAGGGAGAGAGAGATAAAGAGATTGGCTAAGAGAGAGAGAGAGACCAGGGGAGGGGGAGAGAGAGAGATTAGGGGAGAGGGGGAGAGAGAGAGATTAAGACACCAAATTATGTCATTATGGGTCATATGGTGTCCTAAGGGGTCGTAGGACACAATATGACCTCTTAGTACACCATAAGACCCATAGCGACCCAATATGGTGTCATAAGGGGGCATATTGTGTCCTAAGGGGTCATATGATGTTTTAAAGGGATCATATGTCACAATATGACCCATTAGGACACAATATGACTCATAACAACACAATTTGGTGTCTTAAGGGGTCCTATGGTGTCCCAAGGGGTTGTAGGACATAATATGACCCCTCAGGACACCATAGGACCCATAACAACCCAATATGGTGTCTTAGGGGTCATATGGTGTCCTAAGGGGTTGTAGGACACCATATGACCCCTTATGACATCATATGGCGTCGTTAGGGGTCATATGGTGTCCTAAGGGGTTGTAGGACACAATATGACCCCTTAGGACACCATAGGACCCATAAAAATCTAGTATGGTGTCTTAAGGGGTCATGTGGTGTCCTAAGGGGTCGTAGGACACCATATAAACCCTTAGGACACCATAGGACCCAAAGCGACCCAATATGGTGTCATAAGGGGTCATATTGTGTCATATGGTGTCATATGGTGTCATAATGGGTCGTATGGTGTCCTAAGTGGTCATAAGGGTTCATGGGACACCATATGACCCCTAAGGACAACATACGACCCCTTATGACACCATATGGTATCGTTAGGAGTCATATGGTGTCCATAGGGGTCATATGGTATCCTACGACACCATATGACCCCTCAAGACACCAAATTGTGTCCTAAGGGGTCCTATGGTGTCCTAAGGGGCTGTAGGACACAATATGACCCCTTAGGACACCATAGGACCCCTAACGACCCATATGGTTTCATAAGGGGTCCTATGGTGTCCTGAGGGGTCATATTGTGTCCTACGACCCCTTAGGACACCATAGGACCCCTTAGGACACAATTTTGTTTCCTAAGGGGTCCTATGGTGTCCTAAGGGGTCATAGGACACAATATGACCCCTCAAGACACCATAGGACCCATAGCAACCCAATATGGTTTCTTAAGGGGTCATATGGTGTCCTAAGGGGTTGTAGGACACCAATTGACCCCTATGGATACCATAGGACCCCTTATGACACCATATGGTATCATTAGGGGTCATATGATGTCCTAAGGGGTCATATGTTGTCCCATGACCCCTTAGGACACCATATGACCCAAAGCGACCCAATATAGTGCCATAAGGGGTCATATTGTGTCCTAAGGGGTCATATGTTGTTTTCAAGGGGTCATATGATATAATATGACCCATTAAGACACAATATTACCCATAACAATCCAATATGGTGTCTTAAGGGGGCATATGATGTCCTAAGGGGTCATAGGACACCATAGGACCCCTTATGACACTATATGGTGTCATTAGAGGTCATATGGTGTCCTAAGGGGTCATATGTTGTTCCATGACCTCTTAGGACACAATATGACCCTTAATGACACAATTTGGTGTCTTAAGGAGTCATATGGTGTCCCATGACCCCTTATGACCCCTTAGGACACCATATGACCCCTAACGACACCATATGGTGTCATGAGGGGTCATATGGTGTCTTAGGACCCCTTAGGACACCATATGACCCCTTAAGACACCATATTGGGTCGTTGTGGGTCATATTGTGTCCTAATGGTTCATATTGTGTCATATGACCCCTTTAAGACATCATATGACCCCTTAGGAAACAATATGACCCCTTATGACACCATATTGGGTCGCTTTGGGTCATATGGTGTCCTAAGGGGTTATATTGTGTCCTACAACCCCTTAGGATGCCATATGACCCATATCGACACAATTTGGTGTCTTAAGGGGCCATATGACCCCTATGGACATCATATGACCCCTTATGACACCATATGGTGTCATTAGGGGTCATATGGTGTCCTAAGGGGTCATAAGGGGTCATGGGACACCAAATGACCCCTTAAGACACCAAATTGTGTTGTTATGGGTCATATTGTGTCTTAAGGGGTCATGGGACAACATATGACCCCTTAGGACACCATATGACCCCTAACAACACCATATGGTGTCATAAGGGGTTATATGGTGTCCTAAGGGGTCATATTGTATCCTACGATCCCTTAGGACACCATATGACCCATAACAACACAATTTGGTGTCTTAAAGGGTCATATTGTGTCCTAGGATACCATATGACCCCTATGGACACAATATGACCCCTTATGACACCATATGGTGTCGTTAGGGGTCATATGGTGTTCTAAGGGGTCATGGGACAACATATGACCCCTTAAGACACCAAATTGTGTCGTTATGGGTCATATTGTGTCCTAAGGGGTCATGGGACAACATATGACCCCTTAGGACACCATATGACCCGTAACGAAACCATATGGTGTCCCAAGGGGTCCTATGGTGTCCTAAGGGGTCATAGGACACAATATGATCCCTTAGGATACCATAGGACCCTTAACAACCCAATATGGTGTCTCAAGGGGTCATATGGTGTCCTAAGGGGTCGTAGGACACCATATGACCCCTATGGACACCGTAGGACCCCTTATGACCCATAATGACACAATATGACCCATCTCTCTCTCTCTCTCTCTCTCTATCTCTCTCTCTCCCTCTCTCTCTCTCTCTCTCCCCTAATCTCTCTCTCTCCCCCTCCCCCGATGTCTCTCTCTCTCCCTCTCCCTCTCCCTTAATCTCTCTCTCCCCTAATCTCTCTCTCTCCCTCTCCTCCTCTCTCTCTCTCTCCCTCTCTCCCTCTCCTTCTCTCTCTATGTCTCTCTCTCTAAAATATGAGCAATAAAATTGGATATCAAATTTTATCAGATATCTGATTCCTGTCATTGCCATTAATGTGGCAACAGTAAAAAAAAAAGGCTACAACAGGAAAAAATTCTGGGACCACAAATTTATAAATTAAAATCGGATATCTGATATCTGATTTTTGTAAATAAAAAAGAGCCCACATATATCCGATTTTTGTAAATAAAAAAGAGCCTTGTGGGCCATTTTGTGGATTCCAACGACCCACAGTCTGCATATTCTATTTTTTGTCGACGATCATGGGTTTTCAGATAGGTTGAGACAAATTTGTGCTTTTGGGAGATTCTTAAAGTCAAATCTTACATTGTCAATCATTTAGGAGCATCTTTGTGGAAGTAAATGGGGAGTAGTAGTCGTCGGAAGTCTAAACGCAAAAGAAAACTTTCAAATGAGCAAATTGAAGTATATAGAGAAAGAGATAGAGAAGGTCATAGGAGGAGAAGACAAGGTATGTTAAATATTACTAATGTTACTTCAAGTGAAGAGGAAATTAAATTTGAAAATGTGTCACAAGTTATTGAAAATGAAAATGTAGATTTTGAAAGTGAAAATTTTGAAAAATGCTGAAAATGTTGAAAGTGATAATGAAAATGCTCAACATGTGGAAAATTTTGACATAGGAGGTGAAAATGTGGAAAAATTTGACATTGAAGGTGGAATTGCTCAACCAAGTGAACCATATGTAACACCTAATTACTTTAGAAATGAAGACCCTCTCATGGATGAAAGATAAATTCCAAATCCAAGACCTTCAAGAACCCCAAAATGGTTATTTGAAATCGATGAGAACATTATTGCTAATCTTGAAGGCAAGAGGTCAACAAGAACCATTACGTTGTGGGCTACACAACTTTTTGACCAAAATTTTAGCAATAAGACATTGACCGAGCAATGCCAACTCTTTGTTCAATTGCTAAAGATGATAAAGATGAGACCATTGATAAACAAATTGAAGATTCGTATGAAGAAGAAGATGGAGAGAAATTCTATTATTGCCAAAAATCTACTTGACGCACTCAATTCTATTGGAAATAATACCAAAGAAAGAGATAAGAGAGCCACTTGAAGAGTGATTACAACCTCCTTAGTAAGCCATCAATTGAGGAAGGCTCGTCAAATGAGAAAAACTTTTGTTGATTTTAACATAAACCATAAAACTTTGGATAGATGACTTGCACGAAGACAAAGACTTGACGATCCACTTCAACAAGATACATGGGCTTTTGGTGGGAAGCTTCCATTTGGACACGAGTGTTAGCTTGTTTTTGTCAGAGTTGTGTTCGGTGTGATTGGGATCAGTGCGAGTCAAGTGAGTGGGTTGATACATGGGTTCCCCAATATCTAACTCCTTTATCTCAAACAATATCCTTGTCAAACGATGACATGGAAAGTTCACTTGAGTATGACCATTCACATATCCTACAAGTTTAGTTGTTGTTGTGGGAACTTGGTTGCAAACATACATGATTAGAAAGAATGACATACCTGCATTTGAAGACTATGAGAGACACAAAACCATTATAATGTATTCACACCTTATTATAGCTACAAATGTCAAGTTGTTGAAGCATAAAAAAAAATCGAAGACCAAAGAGCTATGGACAATGAGTACTGTTGATCATGAAGCAATACTGGATACTCTTAAGCAAAGAGATGACCCTTTAGGCATACTTGAGTAGGCCTTTAATGGTGCCTTATTTTTTTATCATGCATTTCATTTCAAAAAATGATCATTAAGCCTTAATGTTCAAGTTTGTTACGTGTATTTTAAGGATGTGTTCAAAATGCAGGTCTATTGATGAACTTTTTTTTTGGCAACACGGTTTTTGCATGCACATAGCGAGTACACTCAATATAATTGGAAGGGACGTATTTTTGCAACATGACTTATTATCATGCATTTGAGTCGCTTTATAAATTTTTTTATTAGAGAACACTATTTGATAATTTTTGATGATATAATTATCGCAAAACCTTTATGCTCATGCAGGTCTTTTTTGATGATATACAATAGTATCACATTATGTTTTTTGCGTCAACATAGTGGGTTCTATTGATTTAATTCGAAGGGATGTATTTTTATGGTATATAAACCCACCTTTTTATTTATTATCATGCATTTCAGTTGAAGTGATTATCATAAATCCTTTATGTTCATCCATGCATTTTATGTGTAGACTAACAATTCTTAAAAATACAAGTTCATACTAGATCATTCGTCGTTGATAAGACCCTCTCTTGGTGATGGTACATATTCCTTTGTGCATTAATGAGATTAAATTGTATGCATAAACATTAAGTCAAGTGAATGTATTGCTATTTAGAAATGACCATATCTACCATCGTCTTCAACCATGCAGAGAAATGCATTGAGAAGGGCTTTAATCAACATGTGTCTTTCTTCAAAGTTATGCTTGTATACTTTGCAGAGAAACTGGTAAGTTTCGTAATTATACAATCTTGTACGTCTTAAAAATGTTTCAAATGATCTATTTATAATTTGACAAACTAATTTGTATTAAGTGTTATAATTTGTTTCTTGTAGCACATTCATTCCGCATAAAAAGGTTACTTATTTTGGTCTTCATTTATATGCAGGCATTGTTGTACATAAGCTTTTCTCTTAGGACATGAGGATGTCTGATGCAGATGAAGTGGGATGTTGTATTTGTATACGGATGTGAATTGATGTAACTTTTTAATGATGATATACAATGTCCATGAGCAAATTGGTTTAGTTATATTGATGATATACAATGTATCTGTACATGAGTACATTGGTGTTGTTGTATTGATAATGAAAAAAATTCATGTTTGCGTATCCCTTCATGGATGTCACATGCAAGTGTAATGGTAATTATGTGTATACAATACATGGAAATATTGATGATCATTATGTATCTACAGTGTAATGCTTGTTTATCTATATTTTTCATTGAAAAAGTTAGGGCCACAGATTCCGAGATAGGATTTTGTAGGGACCCCTCTCGTGGCCCTGTAGGTTGAAACAGATCATTCGCAAGTGCCACGGATTCTGGGTTAGGGCCCATCAAAGTTTGACAATTTTTAGCATTTGAGGCGCTCAAGGGATGACATCGGTAGGGTATGATCTCGAGCATTCGACCGAGTGGGGGAGAAAAATAGGAGCATGCATAGGGTAATAATGCCTAACTGGACATGTCGGAGCCAACGGTTCGTCATCGCGATGAGCAGAATGAGAAATTGGCCACGCGACAACATTTGATTGAATGAGACTGATGATTTTTTCGCCAACCAAAAAATTGCTTCCCTAATAAAACCATAGGGAAAATTGAAAAACCGAGATAGGATTTTGTAGGGATCCCTCTTGTGGCCCTGTAGATTCAAATAGATTGTTCATAGGTGCCACAGATTCTAAGTTAGGGCCCGTCAAAGTTTGACAATTTTTAGCACTTAGGGCGCTCAAGGGACAACGTCGGTAGGGTATGACCCTGAGCGTTCGACCGAGTGGGGGGGAAAAATAGGAGCATGCATAGGGTAATAATGCCTAACTGGACATGTTGGAGCTGACGGTTTGTCGTCACGATGAGCAGAACGAGAAATTGGTCACACGACAACATTCAATTGAATGAGACTAACGATTTTTTTGCCAACCAAAAAATTGTTGCCCTAATAAAACCGTAGGGAAACTTGAAACCACAAGATAGGCTTTTGTAGGGACCCCTCTCATGGCCTTGTAGGTTCAAACAGATCATTCGTAGGTGCCACAGATTCTGAGTTAGGGCTCGTGAAAGTTTGGTAATTTTTAGCACTTAGGGCGTTCAAAGGACGACGTCGGTAGGGTATGACCCTGAGCGTTTGACCGAGTGGGGGGGCAAAATAGGAGCATGCATAGGGTAATAATGCCTAACTAGACATGTTAGAGCTAACGGTTCATCATCGTGATGAGCAAAACGAGAAATTGGCCACACGACAACATTCGATTGAATGAGATTGACGATTTTTTTGCCAACCGAAAAATTGCTGCCCTAATAAAATCATAGGGAAACTTGAAAAACTGAGATAAGATTTTGTAGGGACCCCTCTCGTGGCCCCGTAGGTTCAAACAGATCATTCATAGGTGCCATAGATTCCAAGTTAGATCTTGTCAAAGTTTGATAATTTTTAGCACTTAGGGTGCTCAAAGGACGACGTCAGTAGGGTATGACCCCGAGCGTTCGACCGAGAGGGGGGGGGGGGAAATAAGAGCATGCATAGGGTAATAATTCCTAATTGGACATGTTGGAGCTGACAATTTGTCATCGCGATGAGCAGAACGAGAAATTGGCCACGCGACAACATTCGATTGAATGAGACTGACGATTTTTTTGCCAACCAAAAAATTGAAAAACTGAGATAGAATTTTGTAGGGACCCCTCTTGTGGTCCCATAGGTTCAAACGGATCATTCACAAGTGCCACGGATTTCGAGTTACGGCCCATCAAAGTTTGACAATTTTTAGCACTTAGGGCGCTCAAGGGACGATGCCAGTAGGGTATGACCCCAAGCGTTCGACCAAGTAGGGGGGAAAAATAGGACCATGCATAGGGTATAATGACTAACTAGACATGTCAGAGCCAATGGTTTGTCATCACGACGAGTAGAGTGAGAAATTGGCCACACCACAATATTCGATTGAATGAGACTGACGATTTTTTCGCCAATCGAAAAATTGATGCCCTAATAAAACCGTAGGGAAAATTAAAAAATTGAGATAGGCTTTTGTAGGGACCCCTCTTGTGGCCTCGTAGGTTCAAACTAATTGTTTGCAGGTGCCACAGATTCCGAGTTAGGGCCCGTCAAAGTTTGATAATTTTTAGCACTTAGGACGCTCAAGGGAAGACGTCGGTAGGGTATGACCTCGAGCGTTCGACCGAGTGGGGGGGAAAATAGGACCATGCATAGGGTAATAATGAATTGTATCAAGTATTGTTCATTAAATGAATTGTATTGTATTGTTCATTAAATGAATTGTATTGTTCATTATACAAACAACACTTACGATGAAATGAAATGAATTGTATTGTTCATTGAATAACCATTATTAATCATTGTTAATTATTGGAATAAAGATTAAAGATTTCCAAGATAACACCATGCACAGAGGAGCAACAATTTATATGATCGGATATCAACTTTTGTATATATAAAAATGTCAAATGATTACAAATGTATGTCCATACACAAATATGGCATAAATACCAACTCAAACAAAATGTATGTCTATATACGTGAATGTATGTCCATATACAAAATATGCATGCCAACTAGACATGTAAGCATCCCAAAACTATCTATAACATCCTAAGCTATTGATGGACCATCAAAATCGATCCTCTTCGCCGCACTGCTCGGCTCTAAAGGATCCTGCACAAGAAAAACAAACCACAATTAATATTAGTTATATTATATAATTTACATTAAAAAAGTTAACATAAAAATGAACTATAATTGAACTATTCATGTTTACCTCATCTCCACCTTTTCTCTTCGGCTTTGCTAGACTCTTGATGTATGTCTTTGGTAGAGGAGGTATGTTTTCAATATTTTCATACACAACCTACATGTGTTCAGAAACATGACATTGATACAAGAGCATATAATTGTCACTGATAATAACAAATTATATCTACTAAACACAAAATAAAATAAACACACATCTACTCGAGGCATCTCTTCTTCTTCATCATCTTCAGGTATATTGGGTGTAGTCATCAAGGATGTGAAGCCAAGAATTCTCTGTACATATACACAAGAAGTATATGAAACTATCAATCTATGTCTAGACATGCATAATCACTATAAGTTATTTAAACTATTCATTCAATCATATTTGCATTGAATTACCTTTCCCTTGTCTCCAACTGCACTACCAGATCCTAAATCACACTGCCCCGCACTCGTGCTGCTTGTGCCCCTACAAGAGTAAAATAAGATATACATGCAAGTTACTACATAATCTAATTAATACCAATATAAATGATGAGCATGTATGTACAATAAAATACAAATGACTAGGTGTAATAATATATGTATTGTCAAGCTATCAAGGCCAAACAAAATGGCTGACAAGGTGCCCTCCTGAATCTGTCTCAACTCCTCCTCGGTCATCAACTGTTAAATAGACCATGTAAATAAAAATTAGTACTTAATATTATCTAGATTATAAATATTCATTTAAAATATAGCATGAACTGTGAAAATACAAATCTTATCACTACATTATCAATGTATGATGACGGTGCCTCCTTGCCTCTAGCATGCGAGGACTCCCCAGGGTATCCTCTAGTCTATGTCATAACATATGGTGCATCATGCATCTCATGCACCTCATAATCTGCACTATCCGCAGGAGGATCAACAGGTTGTTCAACTAGACCCAAGCATATGTGACCACACATGACACAACTATGGGGCACACATATGTGTGGAGCCAAGGATGATGTGTCAGCACCACTGGATGCACTGCTACCATCAAAAGTAGGCTGAGCTACTGACCCAGTCTTAGAAACCAAAAGGCTACTCAAAGAGTGAATAGTTGATATGATCCGTGAAGCCACCTCACAAATAATATATGGATGCTGCACTGGAGGTGGGGATCAAAAGGAGGAGGAGGGACATATGAGCCCTGGACTACTCTGACTGCCCCAAGTCTATTTTGGGGCATACCTAAACCCACACCCTAGAAAGGTTGGATGTCAAAGTAGTTCACATGTTTGCCTAAAACAAACTCAGCATACAATTTTTTATGAAATAGAAGGGGACATCAAGATTTTTGTTGGGTGGTTTGTCAAAAACCATCCACCAACGATCCCAAAAGTTTTCACATTACCATCATTTGTGCACCATTTAATAGAAAGTTTTATTTTTTGGGGTCTACGGGTTGACCAGTGCGGGGATTCACAAACAATGAGGTGATATCAGCTTTCGATATCTCGAGATCCTTGATCTCCTTATATGACAAGACATCTGCATATTGTTCCCTCATAGAATCTCACCACAAAAAGGCAGCATTGTGTTCCTCAGTCATGGTTCCCATACTCTTTATGATCGACGTGAGAGAATCAAACATTGGGTTTAGACGAGGGATCCTACGATATACATCTACAATCCCCCTCAATTCATTCAAATTTTGTGCAATCAAATCCTGAATTGAGGGGGGGTTTGGCAAAGGAGGGTTTCGTTGTTGCAGTTGTGGTTGATCAATGTTTTCATTGTTATCCCCCATTTTTAACCTAATTGAATGTAAACAATTGAATTTAGTTAACAAATTTAAACAATTTTGTATTTGATTTTAAAAAACCTAGTTTTCATGAAAAAAACCTTTTTTTCAATGAAAAAACAAATACACATTAAAAAAATACAAAAATTGAATGAAAATGATTAAAAACAATAAAAATCTTAGCTTTTAATCTATTTTTTAGCAATTTTTGGGCAAAAAACCGAATATCGGATGCAATCAGATATCAGATTTCTATAAAATCGTGCAACCCGTGGGTTAAAAATAACTCGCGGGCTGTCATAGTCGAATATATTGTCTCAGAAAATTGGATATTCGATTTTTATACTTAAATTATTTTAAAATAACACTATATTATACAATATAATAATATATTATATAATATAATCTATTATATAATATAATATATTATATAATATGATATATTATATAATATAATATATTATTATATTATACAATACGTATTATATTATATTATAAAATATAAATATATATTATATAATATAAAATATTAAATAATAATATATTATATACTACATATTATATAATATATAATAGTATATTATATTATATTATATATTATATAATATAATAATATATTAATATGTATTATATAATATATTATTATGTTATAATATAATATTATATTATATAATGTATTATTATATTATATATTATTATATTATATAATTATATAATATATTATTACATTATATATATTATATAATATAATAATATAATATATAATATATAATATATTATTATATTATATAATATAATATTTTATAATCTAACATTATATTATATATTTTGTATTATATAGTATATAATATATTATGTATTATATTATATATTATGTGACAAAACATCTGATGATAGAGAAACTATAGTTCAGGACCTAATGTTCAACGAATCCTCGATTGATATCCAGAATTTAATGCAGAATTTATCAGTTTTAAGGATAGTTGTCTCAAATAAGGAGGGTCATATCCAGGAAGTAGCAGATGATATCCTGTCCACTTTAGCTGCCACTATGATTGAGGAAATTGCAGAGGAGGAAGGTGTTAGTATGACAAATGTAATGTGTCCCTTATGAAAAACAAGGTGTTGTTGTTCAACTACTGACATCTCAGATAAAGGGGAACTCCCCTTGGAAATTAGGCAGGAAGAAATGAAAACCCCTTCACAAGATGGTGAGACAAAAAAAATTATTTTTGACTATGCACAATCCTTATCGGTTGAGCAGAGCCCCAGTTTGAAATCAGATGGCTTTACAACCCCAAAAAAGAGAGGTAGAAAACCAAACTCTGTGAAGATTCAAGAAGAAATAGAGGCAGGTGTGCAGAGTACTCTAGACGGAAAATTTAAAGTATCAAAAATAATTACAAGCAGTGCAAAAGGCACTCCCTTTTCATAATGAAAATGATTTCTTGGAATGTCAGGGGCATTAATGCCCCTGACAAAAGAGGGAGAATCAAATCTCACCTTGATTCTTCAAAGGCTGACATTTTTTTACTCTAAGAAACAAAGCTATCACAGGAAATGTATCACAAAACAGTGGCTAAATGGACACAATTTGGATCGGCCCACATACAAGGTGTTGGGGCATCGGGAGGATTGCTTACATTATGGAATCCTAAAAAAGTTCAAGTTCACTTATTAGAACAAGATCATAACTGGCAAATGTTGAAAGCAGTATGCTATGACATGACCTTTATAGTCAATGTTTATGACCCCATCCCCACTCAGGAAAAGAAAGACCTATGGGACAAACTAACTTTGTTACTCCAACAATAAGAAGCACAAAATTTCATCATTGGAGGAGACTTTAATGCAATCTTGTCTCATCAGGAGAAACAAGGAGGAAGCTGCCCACCCCCAGGATCTATGTAGGATTTTCTAAGTTTCACTATAGAAAACAACTTATTGGATGTGATCCCCAATAATGGTCTCTTCACTTGGACTAATAGGAGATCAACCTTCCTTCAGATTGCAGAAAGACTCGACAGGCTTTTCATTCCCTTGGAATGGCGCCTTAATCAGGTCAGTTATTATTCAGACCTTCTCCCTAGTTCTGAATCAGATCACTTCCCAGTCCAAATTGTCCTTGAATGGCAAAAATAGAACCCCATGTCATTTTTTGGCTCCTCCTTCAAGTTTAAGCGCATGTGGTTTAGACATCCACATTTTCAAGCTTTATTAAGACAATGGTGGATATCTGCCCCTACATTTAGTGGAACAAAGATGTTCCAATTTTTTAAGAAACTTCAATTTATTAAGGTCCAGGCTAAGGAATGGAATAGAAAGATCTTTAAGAATGTTTTTGCTAAAAAAAAAAGCATTTCTCAACAACTAGAAGAAGTTGACCAAAACATAATTTCCAAGGGTTTGGATCAGCTCTTGCACTCTACACAAAAGGGTCTTCAAAGTGAGTGGGAAGAAGTCTGTAAGAGAGAAGAAGAATATTGGAGACATAAATCAAGAGAGCTCTAGCTGAAGCAAGGAGATAAGAACACAAAATTATTTCATGCTTCAACAAAACAAAGAAAAGCATCTAATGTTATATTCTTAATCAAGCATGAAGACGCAGGGGTATTGATTAAAAATTTAGTAGACATTCAAGAACAAGGAGTAAAGTTTTTTAAGAATCTTCTAGCCCCCCCACCTTCTAATTTAGATCCTTTTTGGAAGGATAATGCTGAGCTTCTACTGCAATCTATCCCACCTCTGATCTCCGACCAGGATAACAGAGCCCTACTGGCCCCCTTCACTATGGTGGAAGTCCACAAAGTGGTATTTTCCCTTTCCCCAAATAAAGCCCCGGGTCTGGATGGGTTCAACGCCCTCTTTTTTAAAAAGTGTTGGGATGTGATTGGTTTTGACCTCTTAGAGGTAATGGAAGAATCCAAGAAAAGGGGAGCAATGTTAAAAAAATTTAATGTAACAAATATTGTTCTCATCCCAAAAACCCCTTCCCCATCATCATTCGCGGAGTTCAAACCCATTTCTATTTGTAACATAATATATAAGATTGTAACTAAGGCCATTTACCTTAGAATGCACTAACTTATACCTAAGATCATCTCACAAGAACAAGCGGGTTTTGTCTCTGGTAGGAAGACTATGGAAGGAGCCCTAGTAGCACATGAGGTTTTACACTTTGTCCATCAAAGCCAACAAGAAAATTTTGTTATCAAACTTGATATGATGAAGGCATACGACTGGGTTAAGTGGGATTTTCTTTTTAAAGTATTATCAAAATTCGGCTTCTCAGACAAATGGTGCAAACGGATCAAAACTTGCATCTCAAACGCACATTTTTCTATTCTAATAAATGGTCATCCCTCAAGGTTTTTTCAGGGTACACAGGGAATAAGACAAGGCAACCCTTTGTCGCCTTTTCTCTTCATTCTCATGGTAGATGCCTTGAGCAGATACATCAATTTTCAATCTTCAAAAGGGCTTTGGCTTGGTGTCACTCTTCCAGGTACTTCAATAACGGTAAGTCGCTCTCTTTTTGCTGATGATACATTGTTATTTGGTAAGTCTTCTCTAAAAGAAGCCAGGCTCATCAAGCAAACACTGGATATCTATTCTTCTACTTCGGGTTAGAAAATTAATGCTGCCAAGTCTAAGATTTTCATTTTCAATACACATTCAATCTTGTCACTAAGAATATGCAAGACTTTGGGCTTCTCAATGGACCAATTGCCATCTTCCTACCTTGGCATCCCCTTTTTTATGGGATCAAACAAACCGTCTTATTGGTCTGCTGTCATTGGTAGAATCCAGGTGCGAATCTTAGCTTGGAAAGTAAGGTGGCTTTCACTATCAAGTAGAATCCTTCTTATCAAGGCAGTGCTAACAACAATACCGAACTATTACATGTATGTCTTCAAAGCTCCCTCATCCATCATCCAACAATTGTAGAAACTCATTAGAGATTTTCTATGGAATATTAATATGACAGATGAAAGGAAAATCCCCTTAACCTCTCTGGAAAATATGTCATGCCAAAAATCCCAAGGGGGAGTGGGACTTCACAATTTGAAGCATCGCAACAAGGCCTTTGGAGGGAAACTGATTTGGAAAATGTACACTAACCCTGTCTCCAAATGGTGCCAGATCATGCAAGCTAAATATTTGGACAACACTCAACCATCAAGAGTGTTGACAATTTTAGACCCTCCACAGGGGTCTTCTATTTTGAATTTTATGATGGATTCAAGGAATCTAATATCTAAGTATGTTTCATGGGAAATCAATAATGGTCTCAGTGCTAACTTCTCGGTAGACTGATGGTGTGGGCATCCTCTTATTGCTCAATTGGATAACATGGAAGACATTATGAATACAATTATAGCTCATTGGGGTACAAAATTGAGTGATTATGTGTCTGTTGTAGAAATATTTTCAGAGAAAATAATCTAGAAAGATCCCACTCTTCTCCCAGTATCCATCCAACAATCTTCCTCATTGGCCAATATTTTATTAAATAGGACAGTTATCATGTCTAACAGAGATGATGTGTTATTTTGGGCAGCTTCAAAATTAGGGCAATATTCAATTAAAGAGGGTTGCAATACCCTACAACAGGGTTGCAGCAGTAAGGTAAGTAGTCGGGCATACTCTTTTTGTTGGAATGACATTGTTTTACCAAAAGCAGGTTGTTTTGCGTGGCTAACATTGAACAAAATAATCCTAACAGTAGAGAGATTAGTAAAACTAGGCATTACACAAGCTTTTAATTGTGTATTTTGTGACTTAGAGGAAGAATCTGTTGATCATTCATTCCTACACTGCTCCTTTGCCTCTCAATGTTGGTTCTTCTTCATGAATAAACTTCAAGTTATGTTGCCCTTTCCGAAATCAGTGTGGGATATGTTTAACTCTTGGCCTCTTTTATTTTCTACATCAACCTTCTCAGGCATTTGGAAATGTGCTCTTGCTCACATTATTTAGGCCATTTGGTGGGAGAGGAATAAAAGAATCTTTAAAAAAAATCCTCTTCTCTGGATCAAGTTTTGATCAAATTGGAAAATTAGATTGCAGAAATCATAAATTCTTCTCTCACTAATTCCAAGGACATCCAATCATTTACCCGGTGGAATAAGGCAAATGCAAAATTATGGCACAGTATTATTTTGCCAATAGGGAATCCCCTGAATTGGTCCTCAATTCATGTGAGAAATAGGTCGTCCAAATGGGTACCCCCAACACCTAATTTTTTTAAGATCAACTTCGACGGCTCTTCCTGTGGAAACCCAAGGAAGTCGGGAATCGGAGTTTGCATTTGAGATAAATTTGGCAAAATGTGTGCTTTCCAAGCTTCACCCATCCCTCCGGGTATGAATAACTTGGCGGAGGCAAATGCCTTACTAGTCGGTCTGGTGTTAGCAAGGAAGTGTGGCTTCTCCAATATACACATAGAAGGTGATTCATTAGTTATTATCAACTCAATTACCTCAAAAAGATCTAAGACCTGGCAGCTATCTTATGTTTTGAAGCACACCTTGGATCTCCTTGACACTTTCTCGGACTACATTGTTAGTCACACACTAAGAGAGGGAAACTCCATTGTTGACATGTTAGCAAATATGGGTTGCGATGGCATTTCAGTGGAGTCAGTCTCAATTCCTACTAAATTGCCTTCTTTTCCCAAATTGTTCAAATTAGTACAAAAGGAAAGTACAACACACTTATCACAAGCTACTTCCTATTAAATACTTGCATGTAAGCATTTAATCGGTGCCTGTGAACAAGAAGGCTGACAGGACACTTGCATTTATGCTTTTAAATGCATTTTGTAGATGGCATATATGGAACTTTAGTGCAAAGTACTCGGGGATTTTCATAACGTCACTTCACACGGGGCAAAACAGACATAGGCCTCTCACACATCCCCTTGACTACATTACAGTCAAAAAATTAATGCAAGAATCGCAAACATGATCGTAAAGTTTGATCATTTATTGCACTTTGAGATGGTAATTTTTTTTTATAAATGGAACTAGCCTGCTCTTATACACACAACTCTCAGCGAAAATTTTTGAAAATTTAAATTTTTTTAAGTATCTCAGTGCTCTGCAATATGGAGAACGGCTCTTGTGGAGGATACAATAAAATACATTGGGAGTATATGCCATGGAACGACCGGGTTTCAGTGCAAATTTCAGAACCTTCGGCAGCTTTTCATGGACACATCAATGATAGGGACCTCGACCAACTTTTTCTTCTACACAATCCACAATTGAGAAGAGTTGTCAAAGACTTCATTGGTGAGGAGATGTTATCCCCTCAAGCCAAAAGGATTATGTATCCCTGTAAAATTCTCAGTTCCTTTCTGTCAAATGCTTTGGATCTCTTGCAATCTATTCCTCTACTTGAATTAGTGTTCTTCAAGTTGGTAAGATAAGATGTGCTTGCTTTGGCCTCGTTCCATGAAGCCCTGGCAAAATATAATCTATGGCAGGGGTCGACTCTCCTTGGGGGCCTCTTTCCACATCACTTTATTCAATCTATCCATGCTTACATGGTACTCTATGATCAAATAAAACATGCCCTCAAACGATAAAAAATTCACCATCTGAAGAATGACCTACATCAATTCGGCAGATAATTGGACAACCACATTATGCACAAAGTCAAAATTAAAGTTGGGGCTCTAATGAAGATCCTGGAAATAGAAAATGTTGATCCCAGTCTACTAATTTTGCAATCTGTGGAAAGGGGCAGACTACAGATAGGGTTCCAGACCTCAACGTACCGGTGCAGGATGAAGCCATGGGATGGACTACCCCATTTTTGCCCGCCTTCAATGCCCTTGTAATTCAGACCCAGGAAGACCCACCATGGATGAGTAAAGTTATTTTGGCTTTGTTTTTTGCTACTCAGAATATGCTCCTTTTTTACAGGTGGATAATCTAACAGCAACCGGTATGACCCAAAAAAATTTGACTGCCCCTTGCTTTCCGGTGTTGGCTCTTGCGTTTATTTCCACTGATATATTAGAACCAGTAGAGGAGTCATCCTCTTAGCTTGTCGACTACCATCGGTATTGGAGGCTTTTCTTTTTATGAACTAGTCATGAGGACAACAGACTGGTATCAAAGTACCGGTACAACATAGCCAAAAACTGATCGTGGCAGCTCTTCAGTGTTCCGACAACCAGATTTCCACTTCTCAGTCTCCACGGCAACCGGTTGTGGGGGTCAATTTTTTATGGTTTCCTCTGGTCTCGTCCTGACCTGTTACTCCAATTTTGGCCCCTAAGAGGCTCATTCTACAGACTGACCATATCTATCTCTCCGGATTCGGGGGGCTTCTTCTCATAGCCTCCTTTCCTCTTTTTCATTGTATCTCAGCAAGGATATAGGGTTTTCTTCTAGATTCTTTCCCTATTGAGCTCTTAAATCAGTTTTCTTATCAATATATATATATATGAGTGGCTTGCCACTTTTGCCAAAAATAAATAAAAAATATCAATATAATTGTAAAGCGGAAAATCGCGATCGAACCCTAGTTGCTCTCCCCTCTTCCAACTCCAAGGAGAGAGAAGGGAGATTCACTCTAGGGTTGATGGTTTTCACTTAGGGGAGAGACTTTACATTCAAAAGAGGGGTTGAAACCCACAAGATCCAATCCCACGCAATGCAAGATTGGATGCTAAATGAGTTTCAAGGGTTATGACAGCAAGGCTACCCTCTTTTGTAAAGAATGTTGATAGAAGAATTAAGCTAGGAATGCATAGAAAGTGACAAAGATTCGCTTATAAATTGAGATAGGAATACAGTATGAAGCTGCGGACCTGGAATTAGCAGTAAAATGTCGATACGGCGCTGTCCTGCAAATTTGTGCTATTTTTTTCACATCGCCACTTTTTGGCCCCCATCAAAGGGCAAACTCGGTTGAGACAACATAGTAAGTGTCCCATTTAGCATGTCATCTCCAAATGAGAGTTTAAACATAAACATCTTAGACTCCAATCAAATCACTCAATGGTTAACTCATTAATGTCTGACTTCTATAAGAACAAAATAAATAGGTGACTTTCGACCCAAAAAGCGTAATGAAAAATAGATACATTAATTTTGATAGATATTTTACAAATGATACATTAAATTTGATGGATCATTTTACAAATGTCTTGACCCTAAGATAAGAGATTTACAAAGTAAAATAACATTGTAGGTAATAAAATATGCAATACAATAATTAAGAGATGGGTCGTCGAACTAGTTGTTTAAGATAATGATTATCACCTAAATGGTATCATTCAAGGGGTTTATAAAATTCCATGCATGAAAGATTGCAGATAGGATAATTGGAGGTATATTCATGCATGCAAACTATTTGATAACCAAGGGAAGCATTAAGTGATTCAAAAAGGTGGGTGACAAAAATAGTTGAATAAAGTTATACATTATAATGACTGAATGAAGTTATGTACATTTATAATGAAATGACTTATCAAGAAGACTTCATTGCAGATATGAACAAAATGTGATACGATAAACATGCACTCTTTAGAGATTCAAGGAAGAACAAGCCACACGAGCTATTTCACACCAAATATCTGCCATATTTAAAGCAATACTAAAAGTGAAAGAATAGACAAGAATCTGATTTGACAAGAAAACACATAATAAAAGCCAAATTAGAAAAAAGATATCTAAGCATTCATATCAAGTATTCATTTTCTAGTATGTGCATATAAAACATGATCATTTTATCACAAACAATCAACAATATCCATATTAAATAAAGTTGACATATTCCTATCTGTAGACGTATAAATCTGACCACTTTCCTAAGTGAATATTTAATATTCATTTTTAACCTCATTCATCTATTTAATTAAATTATTCACATTCATCTATTTAATTAAAAAAATTACTCAATTTATTTAATTAAGTTCACCTAAACCTTTTCTAACCTTTAATTAAATAAAACACTTTATTTAATTAATTCCCCTTTCTCCCTTTTTAATTAAATTTACATTTAATTAAATTGATCCTTTCAAATAAATAAATCTAATTTGTTTATTAAATCTCCCACTTGTATTTATGCAAGTTGCATCTATTTGATTGAAATAAAGTAATTTTATTTTAATTAAAATCCTTTTTTCTCCACTTGCATTTTTCTACATCTCCCACTTGCCTCCTTAACCCCCTTCTAGATTCTTCTAATCACTTCCAATTTAGCCTAATCCATCTCCTAAATATTGTCACAATCCTAAGCAAAGAGAAGTCACTTCTCAAAGCCTCCAAAGTCTTTGAAAATCATTGAAGGCTTTATGTCCTCAACAAGTTAACCCTCAAAGTCTTCCGAACCATTTAAGGCTCTTACATAACCATTAATGATTAACTCAACCTTCTTGCATGATTAGAGACTTTCTCTCTAACTGAACCCTCATCTAACCCAAGGGTCTCATCAAGCATTCATGGCTTTAACCTTGGTTATCTCTTTAACCCTTGCACAAGAGTTTACCCCTTGGGTAAAAGCTTTATCCATTGGCTAACCCTAACTTAACCTTAACCCTTACCTCCTAAGGTAAACTTCATGTCTTCTCAAGCATTTAATGCTTCTTTCATCTCCTCTCAAGCAACCTCTTGTTGACAATTATCACCATTTCATTGGTGAGAATTGTAAACATGGATTGATTAACTTTCAATCCTGGCCCTTGTTAAGATTACCCAATCTTGACCATCCATTGCCCTATTTTTCCTATAAATAGAGCTTTCATTCTCTCATTTTCAGAGTCCAAGTTTTCATGCATCAAACTGTTAGTCTAATTAACTAAGCATTTTAGCCTCTCTTAGATAAATCATCTTAATAAGCATTTAGAATCATTCTAATATCATAGAATATCCATGATAGACTAGTATATCAAATAATTAGCTAATCTTATCATCATCTTTACGCTAACTTAATTATCATAGTTTCAATAGCATGCATATCTAGGAATGCATTCATGTATAATAATCAAACATCACTCGTTCTTGGAGTTGTAATTCCTAAGTCACTTTGCTCAGTGATCTAAGAGCAAAGGCATTGGCTTTAGGGATCCTGTGAGATAGAGAATAATGGGACACCCCTTGGGAAGTTGAGCTATTTTAGTATAGTTCCTATAACTTGCACCAAAAGTCTCATTGGTGTGTGGGCCTTTTGAATTAGACTTTTATGTTTATGTCGCCCTCATTTCTCGCACACATTTCTAGCGCCCACCGTGGGGCTCAACCCCATAAATCATATCCTTTTTTATGCAGGAGCAAGATTGAAAGCACACGAGAATGTTGTTTTAGCGTGTCAGGACCTTTCGTTAGCGCATTAAAAGCAAACAATAGCGCCCTCGGTGTACTGTTTAGTGCATCAAACCCATTCCCTAGGAAATTTAAACTCTTTGTTAGCGCATAACAGTCTAGTTTCTTTCTTGCATATTGGAGCAACAGTCTAGCGCATTCAAGAACCAGTGTAGTGCATTCAGTAACTAGTGTAGCGCATAGGTAACTTTATGTAGCGCATTTGTGCAGCAGTCCAGCGCATGACTCTGATAGAGAAAAGGTAAAACTGTAACCGAAGTGAGAAAAATTAGGCTTGTGAAATCCCACCATAGATTCTATTTTTCGCTAACTTTCTTCTTGCAGGTCATTGACAAATTCTTGCAGGTTTAGATGAAGTTAAAGTAGGAATTTTAATTCTTTCTAGCTTTTTTAGTTGGATAAAAAGAATTCACTTTCCTTTAAGTTTAAAAAGAATCTCATCTTTTCTTTTGGGTTTAAAATTTACTACATCTTCATTTGGGTTTTAAAAAAAGAATTCCATTGTCAGATAAAAGGAACAAAAAAAAAAACTTTTTATTTTTGCAAGTTAGGCAAAAACACTTCATTTGGGTTTAAAAAGAACAACAAATTTGCTTTTTAGTTTGCAAAAGGTAAAAAGAATCACATTTTCCTTTGTTGCATAAAAAGAATTCATTTTCATTTTGCAAAGGATAAAAAGAACCTCACTTTATTTTGTGCAAAGCAAATGAGTATTTCATTTCGCGATTTTCCTTTTGTTGACCAACATTATAATTTATTTTGTTGACCAGGATTTCACTTTCTTAGATAGAAAACATTTTGCTATGAAGAGTTAAAAAGAACACCATGCTTGTTGGAGCAACATCTCCAAATAGAAAGTTAGAAAATCATTGTTTTGAAGGTTAAAAACAACACTTGTTTGCTTTGTCTCGAAAGTGGAAGGTATATGCTCTCCCCTTAACTGGGTGACCAAAAAGCCAAACCACTCTTAAAAGCTTTCTTTACTTCAAGCATTTTAAATCCTTTAGCAGGCTTGCCCTCCCGAGTTGCTCTTAGAGCGCCATTAATGGTCGGTGAGAGGGGAACGACCTAAGTGGGAAATGACTTTATCACCAAGTGTTCCAACCCATTATAATCAAATGTGGAGGCTGATGAAATTCCCCTTCAATGGTTTTGCTCAGTGATTAGCCTTCCCCTAGTATCTTTAAGATATGTAAATCCTTTGTTCTAAAGGATGGGAAGCCTCCTGAGGGAGTTTATCACTGAAGACCGAACAAAAGCCTAATTAAAAACCTTAGATTAGAAGCTTTGATCCGAGTCGGTTACCAAACATTTTCAACATCATAGTGCAAGGGTGGGGAAGAATCCACCCCCAAAATCACTCACCATACCAAGATAACTACTCAATTGTGAAGCAATTCACTTTGAGTTAGTTTCGGGCAAAAGGCAAAAAAATGGGCGCCCTCTAGGGGGTGACACGGTTGTTTGAGTTGATGGAGTATTGAGACTAGTGGGCTATGATGTTATTGATGACCCTTGAATAAAAAGTCTACTTGATTTGTCTTATTTGTTATCTAAACTAGTGAAAACATCGAGGATTTGAACACATCCTCACAAAACATACACTACTTGTTTAGCATAGGAAAAATTGTTATCTCATCTATGTGTCGTTTTTTCAAGTTATTTTTCAGAAAATCATCCATCAAAATCACAAGTGATAAAATTCAAAATAACAGAAACTGGAGAAATCAGGACAGTTAGTGCATAGGAGCAACATCCTAGCGCATAGCAACCATTCTATAACGCATTTCAACTTAAACTTGGTGCTTTCATTAGTCAAATTAGCACATAACCAATATCATACTGGTGAAATTTCCAGTAGCGCTTTTCAACATCAGTCTAGCACGTCCAGACATTAGCTTAGCACATTTAAGATATGTCATAGCGCTTTCAACTCAAACAAAAATGTGTAATCAAGAAATATTAGCGCATAACCCATCCAAAATAGTCATTTTCAAAAAGTCTAAACTAGCGCGTAGGAGAGGCAGCATAGCGCATAGAGAGATTTTTGTAGCACATCTTGAACATTCTTTAGCACATTCAGTCTCTGTCTTAGCGCATAATCAAAACTAGGACAAACAAAGAGCAAATTGGGCACCTTGAGAAAAATTTATCAACAATATTGAATACCCTTTCAGGTCCTTTAGCAAACTCAGCAATCAAAATTTGAATCCGATCATGAGTAAGAAAAATTCCAAACTCAACAACGCGTTTTTAGAATGAGTTTTTCAAATCATCAACTAGCTTAGGATAAGACTTAATCCAACAAAATCAGGAAGTATCAGAAACAGTGATCAAAAGTTTTACCAACCAACGAATTCTATCAAAACAACATACCTAGTTTAATTCTTAAGTTGTCAAATCAAGTTTCCATATTGGGAGACTTTATCCATATCATTTGACACACTTTGTCATGGAGGTGAATCTAACTAAACCTCTACTTGATAAAGTAAACTTGAGTATTCAAATGAAGTATCCAAATCCAACATCAACGTCAATCTTTGATCATTCGTGTATGACCACTCCTCATATTTTGAGAAGAACAAGTCTTCATCATAAAACTAAGTTGAAGAAGAGACAACCTAGTTCTAAGGCACCTACGAGAAGGAATAAATTGCTCTATATCAATCGTCAACTCTTTGCATCACATCGCACATTCTTGCATCACATGTGATTGTATATCCAAGGCAAAACAAACGAGTTTGACAAAGAACCTTTGAGAAGTAGGGCTTACATTCAGAAAGCAGCATTCAACCAATGCCTAAATCGTGGAAGAAAGATCAACCCCGCTTTATTCCCATAGTTTTGTATCACTTATAACAAAGCTTGACCTGAACTGCCAACACCACCCAGAACTCCCATAGAAGGCGAAAAAATTCATCACGGTAGAAATTTACTAAATGCCCATTGTCACTCGATCTCAGAGAAATAAACAAAGAGAATCGCAACCAGGATCAACTATGGGTCATAGATTATCCAACCCTTTTGATGAGTATGCCAATATGGGTGAAATAAAGATCAATGAGGAACTTATCTAAGAGTGTCAAGGAAACCCATCATTCCAAAGGCTCATGGAAAGACTTATTAAAGCAGACAAGGAAAAATATCTAATAATGCTAACTATAAAAGGAGTTAAACTTCCTAAAGATTTCGATACCGAAAACTTAAGGAATATAGACAAAAGAATTTTAAGAACAATGTCTAGAAATTATGCCTATCAAGACCAACAAAGAGAAGAAGAAACACATGACCCAGAAAACATACACGAGCAAGACAACACTCATGAAGACAACCATGCCCGCAATCAAGACAATCTTAATGAGAGAGAGGAAGCTCTCCCTCAAAGTACAAATGTGCCCATGGTCGCTTTTACACAACAAATCCAAACGCTACAAAGACAAATGCAGGACATGCAACAAGGAACCATGGTGCAATACTCCTTGAACAAAATATGTCCTTATCCTTTTGACAGAAGATTGAAAATGGTACCTTTTCCCCCAAATTCAGATATACCAAAGTATGACAAGTACGATGGTAAAAATGATTCCTGTGATCACGTTCGGGAATTTTGTACCATAAGCCTAGAGTTTGCTCACAATGACACTTAATAAGATTATTCCCAAGAATTTTGGGAGGGAAAACCATAGAGTAGTTTTCTAAACTCACACCTCCCATCAGATCATTTGATGAGTTGGTAAACAAATTTATCATGCAATACTCCTATAACATTCAACACACAATCACCATGTTGGATGTGTGTAACACCAAACAAAAGAACAATGAAACATTCATGGTGTTTCTTCAGCGGTGGAGACACATGGTTTTGAGATATCCTCGAGATGTGCCTCAAAATAAAAAGATGGAGATATTTATTGATAATCTAAATAGTGAGATGAGTTATCAGCTCAGGCTCCAATGCATACCATCTTTTTCCAAGTTAATAAAAAACAGAATCCAACACTAATACATTTGGCCTAAAATTCCAACTGAGAAGGTATATTGTGATCAAATTTGATTTTTTTTTTTTAAAATGCCCGATTTCATCAGAATTCCGATGATAATGCAACATTTGGTTTCGATGGAGAAGGAATTGACAATGACATTTGGGTTTTTTGAGAAAAAGTGCCTGCGTTCGTCGAAATTCCGATGACCGTGTGCATTACTTCAAAAAAAAAAAAGACCAAGTCATTTCATAAATCCTGCATCTTCATCCTGTCGACCTCTGCCATTACAAAATCCCACCTCTACCATTACAAAATCCCGCCTCTACAGGGAACCAGCCGTGGAATGAAGTGGTGCTGCAGGAGCAGCTATACTAGGATACCAGGCGACGAGAAACTTTCCAGCTTCATGGTAGGAATTTTGTTATGTTTTTGTGTTTACCATTTGTTTAGGGGCATTTTCAAGTCTGGGCATTATTTAATGTAATAAGGGCATGTTTTGGGCCCATTTGTAAGTTGTTTGGCATTTTGTTAGGGGTGTATGGGTTTAGGATTTAAATAGAAAGGCTTTCTATAGTTCCCCACCCATAGTGGGATCAGACACTTCTTATTCCCACCCCGGCTCACCCAATCCATTGCTTTCCCACCTGCCCGACCTATATCGTAGCATTTTGGGATGGGATTGATCATAGCCCCATCCCCTCCTTTGTGTTTACTACTCATTGCTGGCAACCCTTCCCACCTTCCTTGCTTTCCCCCCCATCTCTAATCGGTGGGCACGGAGGGGAGTTGATGTTGTTGATTAAGCCATTGATCCAACACTAGCATATCCCATCCGGAACCACCTAACAAGTAGCAGATTCATCTCCATACCCAGCCGAGAGACTAAATCCTTGTTTATAAGTATATAATGTTTAAACCAACATTAGAAAATTGTTTCCCGATCTGGTGTTTGCAGAACAGTTAAGTAACTGTTTGTTTTTTGCTTCTTATTCCCTCCAAATCGATTGGGGACGTGGGTTGGAGAAATTGAATAGTTGAGTAAATATGCCTCCTTCTCGTGTGTCTACCATGTGAAGTGGCCTGAACGTGGTGGAGTGTGGGCAGGAAGAATGTACATTATCATTCTCATGGTCATTTGCAGGAACGGGTCGTGGGTAGAAGAAGCACGCACGTGGTAGGGCAGCATCTCTATGTGCTTGTTGTGAGAGTGTGTATGAATTGGAGTTGTGTGGGAATGAGTTCGGGATTGGAGATTGAAGTTTGATAGATTGCAGAGTTGTTGTGTCAATGTGAGTTTTTTGCTCAACAACACCATGTGATCCCAATAGGTTCCCCTGTTCATTTTCCCTCACATCTCATTGTGTGTTTGAGTCCTCTTGAAGCCTCCCCATCAAGTGGTTCTTCCCATGCCGATTCCAGCAAAAGAATCTAGATCGATTACGCGCTCAACAAGTCGTGGGTGGGGGTCTAGTAAGTTGAGAAGTTATTGTTGGGCCATCCCCCGATGAACACGAAGGAGGGAGGCGGACATAGGTTCCCTATGGGTATAATCACTGCAGGATGTAGGAATGGTTTAATCGCTGCAGAAAAAAGGTAGGGTATAATCAACAAATTCATTGTTATACATGTTCAAATATTTAGATTCAAAGTTTATTATAGATTTATCAAATTAATTGCCAATAGCAAAGATGGTGAGAGGTTTCTGTAATATGATATGATCGATTTAAAAGAAGAATTTCTTACAAGACCTTAACTGTTGAACAATCCTACAATCATGTATTAATTAAACACTGCATTTTAAATAATGGACGATATAGTTAGCCTGAAACATATTAACACTACTTTCCATATTTAAAATATATCCTAATTAAGAAGAGGGTTGACCTAAACCTGCATGATCGAGTGCCATTATGTAAAATATAGCCTAATTATGGATGTTGGTATATATGGTTGTGACAGAAAATCCCTGCTGCAGAACTGTGAGAGCACTGTGTAGTGCTCGAGTGCTATTTTTTGTCGGTGTTTTGGAAGGGAGCATAAGTGTACCATTAGGAAGGTCATATAAAATGGAAGCTGAGAGGTATAAGGTTATGAGGTGTGGGTTAGGATAAGATAGGGAGGTAAGTGATGAAGGATGTAATGGTGAAAGAGTAAGTTAGGATATGTTAGGGGTTTGGAAGGTAGGAAAGTGAATGGGGGGAGATAAAAGGATGTGAAGGATGGAATGGGGTTAGGTAGGTGAAGTAAAAGTAAGTGTGTATGAGGTTAAGGTTTAGGATAGGATGTAGGAAAGTGGAGGAGGTTAAGATAGGGGATATGAAAGGTAGATGGAAGGTAATAATGATAGGAAGTGAGGTAAAGGTTATGAGGTGTGGTTAGAAAATAGGGTGTAGGAAATGGAAGGAAGGGTCATATCACTTTGAGAGTTTTCACCAAGATGGGTATCCCGAGTATGGACCTCAAATCTTACAAGCCATGAGGATCCACTTGTAGTAGAGGAGCATATACTTGCATCTTGGGAGCTTATTAGGAGTTCACCTTGAATTTGGGAAATACACATAGAGGAGATAGAATATTGATCAATACACATTACCTAGCCTCATCATGAATAAATACAAGAGGTATAGACTATAGCAAGCACATATCATGAGCCAAAGGATCATATTCGAGAGTTGCATCATCTCCAATCCTCTACATTTTTAAGATCCACAAATGGGGTTGAGGATAAGTCTTGGTTACTTAGCTTGGACTTATGCTTTGGGTTGCATCTATATGTGAGAAACTTAAAGGCATTATTTTCAATGCAATTTTTTAGAGGACTTGATTCCACCATGTTGTACTGGGAGGATAAAATGCACCAACTCACATTGGAAACCCTCTCCAGATACCATTTTGGAGTGCTTCAAAGTGTGTTCTATTTCAAAATATTTTTGACAGAGATGTATAGATGAGTTTCACAATTAAAATAATAAGGTTTCATAGTGGCTCAACATGAGAGTTAGTTTTTGGAGTTCTTGTAGTTTGTAGATTACATTCAAGACAAGTTACTTGTCAATTATTTCATTAGGGGTGGAAAGCCCAAAATTTTAGTTTTCCTACACATGGCCAATCCAAATGACTTTAGGGTTGCTATGGCAAAGTCTCTTATGGAAAAGGAGGTACATGGGAGGACACAAGAGGCATGAGAGAAGTTTGTAACCAACTATGGCAAAGTCTCTCATTTTAGGTATGAGAGACTATAGGGCTATCAAGCTAGGCCTTCTATGACTCAACAACCTTTTAGGGGAGAATCTAGTGTTTTTAGTAATTAGGATCTTCTAATTATGGTGGGGCCTAGCCAACATAGGGTTATATGAGAGGCACATGTTATGTATATGTTAGTATTAGACAGAGAGTGCCCACAAGGTTTTAGAGTAGGTGGACACCATCCTAGGATGTCAAAGTAGATAGTTGATATGTGGGTCTTTACCCTCCCAACCACTCAACATATACCACCATGGGTCTTTACCCTCCCAAACACACAAAGGTCAAAGGAAGATTCATTGCTGCAACACTCACCTTTTTGTGACAGTCTCAAGCACTTAGGACAGCCACTCCTTTCATGGCTATTCTTCTTCACACAACACTCTCTAACATTAATTATGATGATAGTGTACCTCCTTAAACCTTCCACCAACACCTAACTCAATACCAAACTCTTTCCCAATCTCGCTAATGGACTAATTAACTCAACTCACTATGAAATTGTGATGGTCAATGCAAGGTTAAGGACAATAGTAATTAGGATCTTCTAATTATCGTGGGGCCTAGCCAACATAGGGTTATATGAGACAGGGTTAAGTTCAATAGTGATTTCTCCTTCAATTCTTGATGAATACTTCATTGCCTATTCACTTGGAATTGAATTGATTTTATAATTAAGAGATCACTTGGATTGTAGGTAAACCCCTTCAAATGATAGGGTAGGCTTCCTTTTATACCTAATATATGTCTTGAAATCATTTTATCCTGATGGCTTTAAATTAAATTACGTTCTCTTCTATCTGGTATTGGTGGAGCAGAGGTTGCATTGCATCGACTTGACCTGCCACCTATCGAGGGAGAAGAGGTATTGCATTGCATTGCATTGCAGAAGTTGTTTGACATGTTTGGAAAATGTGGAAGTATAGACAAAGGGCATGAACTGTTTGGTCAGATGCCTCGAAGAAATATGGTCTAATTAAATGCTATGATTGCAGGATATGCACAAACAATGTTTGTTGAAATGGATTTACAAAATTCCAACGAAATTTGATCGGTGGGTATAAAGTCGGACCCTACAATGGCCACCAGCCTTTACCCTCTACAACCTTTGCCAGCATTCTTCCAGTTTGTGCAAAAATGAGAGCTTGACAACATTCTTTCACTTTTAGCTAGCTAAATTTTTCAAGAATTTTATCTCTAGATTTAATATTTCTTTTCTTGCATGTATCTGTTAATTTTGAGATAACAGATCTTGCCTTCATGAATTGAACTTAGTTTATCCCTTTAACCCTGATTAATTTATTTAGAGTGTTTAGTTCCATTTTAATCCTTTCTTTTACAATTAAATATTATTAAAAAATTGTATTATTGTTCCAAAATTTGTGGATATTTAGGACTACAAAAATTTTACTAGAGCATGCATCTCGGTACTTCTTACTTTTAGAAGCTCACTCCTCTAATGTTTGATAAGATAGATATGAATGATTGACCTTAAACTACATGTTTTTAAAGATGAAGGTGCATTCTGGGTTTAGATGATCTTCCATGACCAAGTCAAAGGAAAGTGATATAAACCTATTTTAAAAATTATATTCATTATACTCAAGCCATCTGGAAAATATAAAAAAATATATCCAATCTCTTAACTATTTTTCTCAAACCTAGCATTTTGTTTGCCCATGTGAGTGCTCCATTCCTAGAACTAATAAATAAAGAGTGTATTCATATAGATAAATGAATTAAAATCAATTTGTGATAGTAAACATTCACATAGCATGTATAATTAATTTATTTATGATGGAATTTTAAATGTAATAAATTATCTCCTATAGTTATCTCCTAAAGGTGGGGCAATTAGGTCCATATATGATGAAAATAAAAATAAATAGTTTAAAGATAATATTAGTTACCTAAAGGATATTCCACTTGATTATTTGGTATATCATAACTATTTTGACAAATTTTTGAAACCATTAGAGGTACCTTTTGCTTCTATAGATGAGGCATTCATTCATGTTGAAGTTGTGATAACTTATTTGCCTCTTTATAGACAACAAATTATCCATATGAATTATCATATATACTTGTAACCTCCATCCCAAACCACCTATTTCACTCTTCTTCCTTTGTGTACCTCTTTTATTCTTCCATTACCTCTTTGCTTACCTAAATTCAATCCAAAACATAGTGTATATAGCATCAAAAAAATTCCATATTTGATTAATATTATCCACAACATATCAAAAAGACAAATACCACACTTACTGTGTTATCAACCAAAAATAATTTACTGACATATTCAAAGAGTTCAATAATGGAGAAACATCCATGTGGTGCTCTACACATGTCCTCGAAGGTTCAAGAAATACTTATCCTCTATTGGTCCAAACTTTAAATCACTTTCCATGCATGAAAATAATTGCAACCATACACAATTTCCCACCCAATAGATTCTCTCAAACTAGTTTACTATCTTAACATAGGGTCAAGGAAAAGCGGGCCAAAATAGGAATCCAAGTGTCTTAAAAGCCTTCAAGACCATAGTGGTGAGGATTGAATTTCTTTCTTTAGTGGTATCTTTCTCTAGATTAATTAGTTGGGGATTCTATTAGGACCTTTTTCTAATTAAAAAATAAATATAAAGATTACATCCCTAAATATTGCATTCATAATAGAATAAATTTCTACAATATTGAGACTAAATTCATAATAGATTTATACTGATTAATAAAGAAATATTTAATATTCTCAAAAATTTGATGTTTTCTTTCTCCCACCCGTCATTGGATATTGGGTGATCTTTGAGGCATTATGTCAAACAATTCAAGTGCCTTATCTAAGCTTACACATTTTGTATGCATGTGTACCTGGGCAGTTGCACTACAACATCTATACTCACTAATCAAATTTGGTTGAAAGTTTCTAAATACATTTCAAACACAGTTTGTGCATATCCTGCAATCATAGCATTCCATTAGATCATTTTCTTTGATGCATCTAACCAAACAGTTCATGTGCTTTCATGTCTATACTTTCACATTTTCCAAACATGTCCAACAGAGCATTTCCAACCGTAAGCATCTGATATTAATTTCCCTTACCTTCTTCTTTGATGGAAGCCCATACTCTATTCCAAAGCTCCCATTTTGGCATAGGTAGACAGTACGTTGGCAAATAAAACTGATCGAAATGGAAATCTATTTGTTGCATTGACTGCATTGTGAAGACGCTTATGTCTTTCATCAACAACATAAAGCAGGAAAGCACATAAGAATATCTCTTCGGGGAGGTATTCTATGATAGCTACGAGGTAGATGAGAGTTTCTTATGCCATTTTCTTTGTTCTATGCAGTCAAACGCAGGAACACTGTTTGAATTCAAATGCTAACGATGATCGTCTTTTAATGGAAACGAACAGGAAGGGACGTCAAGGGAAGGAATGGGCCCACAACACACCTAAGCAGTCAAAGCTTAGTGTGTGTTGTTTAAGGCTAGCCCCTTAAGACATCATAATTGATTGGCTCTTCACTCCTAAGACCTTCAAAAGTCTTTAATGGCTTCATTGAGTCCTTTGGTCTTCCAAATGTACCTGCATCAACTTGAATTCTCCTTCAATTCTTGATTGCCTATTCACTTGGAATTGAATTGATTTTATAATTAAGAGATCACTTGACTTGTAGGTAGACCCCTTCAAATGACAGGGTGGGCTTCCTTTTATACCTAATATATGTCTTGAAAACATTTTATCCTTATGGCTTTAAATTAAAGTACTTTATCTTCTATCTGGTATTGGTGGAGCAGAGGTTGCATTGCATCATCCTAGGATACATATTTCCACAGATACAACACAAGTTAAATGTATCCTAGGTCGATGCAAATAAACCTCTGCTCCAGAGATCACTAGAAAATAGAGAAAGAACTTTAATTTAATGCCATCAGGATAAAAGTCTTTAATCAAGACAGATAAATGGTATGCAACTGTATTTATTTGGAATGCATTACCCAAACACTGCAATCGATTAGTCAACTTTGAAAAGAAAGTGGTATGATGAAATATTTAGGCATAAAATAGATGAAATGCACTTCGTACTACTGCTACACAATATTTTGGTTGATGATATTTTTAAAATATTAAAGGAAGGTGTATGGAACAACCGAATAATATTCATTATAAACAATGAATATTTTAAGACCCTTTTATGATGTGTAAGTTGAGAATGTTTTATGAAAGGTCCCTAAATGAATCCACTTTAAACTGATTTTAGCAATGACTATTGGATGTAGACAAAATGAATGCTTTTTGGATTAGGATGGTACACATAATCTACTATCAAAAGGTTGCTTTGGAAAGTATATGATTCAAAACTAAGGAAATGCAATTATTTACAAGTTTTAACCTTCTTTGATGCAAAATCCCTTATTTAGCCTCTCACAAACCCCTAAAAGTAGGGTTTCTCATATACCCTTCTTCCAAACACTATACCATCCAAATGATGATGGATTCACCTTTCATTTGAAATGATGGGTTTGTAATGGTAATTTAATGTTCTTTCATATTTTTGTATATATTCTTTATAATAACCTATTATATTGATTTGTTCTATTATGGATAATGGTGTGGGTCAAACGGCTTTACCGTCAGTGCATCAAAGTATTGAACGAGTTCTACTTTTAAAAATTACATTAAACATTTTTAATTTATTTGATTCAGTGTTATTTGCAAAAAATGATTATCAATGATGTTTCTTTTCTCCAAGAATTGTCTAGGATCTTTCCGTCAGATAATATGTAACATCGAATGACTAAATATTTTCATTACAAATCCTTATTTTATTTAATTATTATCTGAGTGTGAATTAAAATTTATATCTGTATGGAAGAAGAGCATACAAGCTGAAGAGTCATGTGCAAGCAAACTCCGTAAAAGAAAGCAAGAAGGCATTATCTTGAATGACATGGAAACCAGCTCATCAGGTGCCTAGAAGAGAGCAATTGGAGAAAAGCAGAGGAAAGTGTTTAAGGGTGATAAATAGATAGAGAGTATGCAATACAAACAAACAATGTCCAGAGTGTGTGATGTGATGTCTCTAATTTATGTTCGGAGGGACTAACTAGTTTTGGAGTTCCTGCGAAACCTATTGGGCCACGCTTGGAGGAAATAAATGTGTTCATGCAAGGAGCACCTTTTTTCTATTATGAGAATGATGATTTTGCACCGAAGGATATTTGGAAGTCAATATCCAAAAATTTATATAGTGTGGAACCAGAGTTGGCGGACTCGAAGTAATTTTCAACTTTCAGAAGACCAAGACGTTATGTACACAATCTCCCAATAGAAGAGTGATTTCAAGCATTACCTCTCCCCCCCATGACTATTCTGGAAGCACTTCCTCAGACAAAGGACTATTGGCCTCCATAGGATCAAAGAAAAAAATTGAAGCATAGACTCTAGACGATGTGGTGGTGTCCTTCGTGAAGAACTCTGAACTATAATTGAAAATTCACAAGGGAAACTGCAAGATAGTGAAGAGAAATACAATCTTGAAAAGTGGGAAGAATGGATCTTGGTTTGGGTGGGGCCAAGTCAGGTGGCTCATCTAGAGGTTGACGAGATAGAAATCATATTAGGATTTGAAAAAGATCACACTCGTGGAACTTCATGTGCAAGTGATCGATTGCGGTGTTTGGGTAATGCATTCCAAATAGATACAGTTGCATTCCAAATGGGTAATGTCTTGATTAAAGAATTTTATCTTGATGGCATGCAACTGTATCTATTTGGAATGCATTACCCAAACACCGCAATCGATCACTCACACATGAAGTTCCACAAGTGTGATGTTTTTCAAATCCTAATATGATTTCTATCTCGTCAACCTCTAGAGGAGCCACTTGACTTGGCCTCACCCAAACCAAGATCCATTCTTCCCACTTTTCAATATTGTATTTCTCTTCACTATCTTGCAGTTTCCCTCGTGAATTTTCAATTATAGTTCAGAGTTCTTCACAAAGGACACCACCACATCGTCTAGAGTTTATGCTTCAATTTTTTTCTTTGATCCCATGGAGGCCAATAGTCCTTTGTTTGAGTAAGTTCTTCCTAAATAGTCACGGAGGGAGAGGTAATTCTTGAAATCACCCTTCTATTGAGAGATTATGTACATAACCTCTTGGTCTTCTGAAAGTTGAAAAATTACTTCGAGTCCGCCAAGTCTGGTTCCACACTATAGAAATTTTTGGTTATTGACTTCCAAATATCCTTCGGTGCAAAAGAATCATTCTCATAATAGAAAAAAGGTGCTCCTTGCATGAACACATTGATTTCCTCCAAAGTGTGGCCCAATAGGTTTCGTAGGAACTCCAAAACCAGTTAGTCCCTCTAGACATAATTTAGAGATGTCACATCAGACACTCCAGACATTGTTTGTTTGTATTGCATACTCTCTATCTATTTATCACCCTTTAACACTTTCCTCTTCTTTTCTCCAATTGCTCTCTTCTAGGCACCTGCTAAGCTTGTTTCCATGCCATTCAAGATAATGTTTGTTTGCTTTCTTTTACAAAATTTGCTTGCACATGACTCTTCAGCTTGTATGTTCTGATTTCATATAGATATAAATTTTAATTCACGCTCAGATAATAATTAAATAAAATAAGCATTTGTAAAGAAAAGACTCAGTCGTTTGATGTTACATATTATCTGACGAAAAGATCCTAGACAATTCTTGGAGAAAGGAAACATCATTGATAATCATTTTTTGCAAATAAAACTGAATCAAATAAATAATAAATGTTTAATGCAATTTTTAAAAATAGAACTCGTTCAATCCTTTCATTCACCAATGGCAAAGCCGTTTGACTCACATCTCTCACCATCAGAATTCTGATGACAACTAATGAAACGTCTGACAAGGATGTTGTATATCCGATGTCACTTCCATGTCAGACGGTCGTCGAGGAGCAGTCATAACATGGAAATCAGACGGAAATCCGTCGATATTTGTGGTGAGGGGTGCAAATATAGCCACCATCAGAGGAGTTCATAACATCGCCGGATGACTGACGCAAATGGCATTGTTGAGAAGCCCGATGATGAGTTTTCGACGATAAAGTTGGTCGGAAGTCTGACGTTTGGTCGTTGCAAATCTGACAATTAGCCATCGGAAATTAGGCCCAAATGTACCAGTGCAAGTGGAGGAAGCCTGCATCCAGAAAGGAACATTGAAGTTCTTTAAGGAAGGAGTTAACTCGTCAAACACTAACCTCTTTAATAATCAAAAAAACAACAACACTTTAGACAAATCTAGATTTTGGACAAGGAACAAAAACATTGTTAATGATGGGGTAGTTGATGCTAATAATGTGAAATCCAAACAATCAGTGTTGGCTTTATCAGGTAACCCACCATCTAAAAAAAATCAAAAAAGTGTTAATCGAGGCACTAACACTTATCCACAAAATACCAATAAAGGAACTTCAACATCAAACACCAACAACACTAACCAAGGCAATACCAATAACCAAGGCAACAACACTAACCGAGGGAATAATGCAAACCAGAAAGGCAACACCAACGTTTTCTCGTATAGACGCATCTACACATCGTTAGGGAAAACCTTAGAATCAGTATTTTGAGAACTCTTGGAAAATAAGATTATCACATTGGCAGCCATGAACAACTTTGAAACCCAAGTAAAACCACCTTGGTGGAATGATGCACATTTCTGTGATTTTCATTGAAACAAAGGACATCACACAAAATATTGCATGAGTCTTAAGAACATTGTTCAAGACATGATCGATAGAGGCGATTTAACAATGGATGGTCACAAAACAAATGGTGACCATGACACCTTTAAAAATCCTCTTCCGAATTACAACAAGGGAGGAGCTTCAACATCAAATGATATCGAAGGAGCTCATATAAATCACCTATACAATAACACCATCAATCACATATCGATAGATGACAACCAAATAAATGTCATAAACATTAAGGACAAACAAGAACATGCATCGATCAATGTGACAACCAGAGCACAAAAATATGTGTTGAAAGGGAATACATCAACATCCACAACTATCCCCAAGACTCAATATAGCTTGGTTGATCAACTGCGGAGAACTCCCACTCAGATATCCATACTCGAGTTGCTCAAACTCTCACCAAAACAAAAAGACATCTTAGAGAAAGCACTTGTCAAAACAAACGTTCCTAAAGATCTAGACATTGATCGATTCTGAGCCATGGTGGCTCATATGACAGGGCCTCATAACCTTACATTTTCCAAACAAGATGATGTCTCCTTGAATCATCTGCATAACACTCTGCTTCATATCTAATTCTTAGTCTATAAACATCGAGTTAAAAGAATGTTAATAGATGGCATAGCTAGTCTCAATATCTGTACTTTAAAGCTTATCTATGCATTGGGCTTCTCTAAGTAGTCCATTGATCCAAACAAGAAGATCACCATCAAGGCCTATGATGATGAAGAAAGGTCATCCAAAGGAACAATGATACTACCTATTCAGGTAGGACCAATACAAAAGGACACAATGTGCCAAATCTTAGACATAGACTTAACATACAATATTCTATCGGGTCGTCCTTGGATACATGAAATGCAAGCAGTGCCTTCAACATACCATTAGTGTATCAAATTCTCGTGCAATGGACATGAAATTTCCTTAACTGCAGATAATAACCCTTTTTAGCATTGCAATGCTATGGGGGCAGCTCAAGACAGCCTCGTTCCATACAACAGGGAATCCCAAGCTTCCTTTGTACCCAATCATCATCAAGAAGAAATCAAGTCTTTAGCCATAGACTTAAAAAAAAAGATGAAAATCAAATATCAAGGCATGTGGGAGTATTATTTTGAACTCCTGTGTCTATCAAAATTACCCACATCACCAAAATCTTATGGATAACCTTCTGCATCAACACATCAAGCAACACGACCCATCACCAAATTTGATGGCAAATTTATCCAATTGGGCACACTAGCTAATGAATCAGAAGAGAAAGACATCTTTAGTTGGCTATACAAGGATGAAGAAGAAGTCAAAGCTGCTACCATAGAGGTGGCCATACCAACACAACAATATGGAAAAGGATTCCAGATCATGCAGCAGATGGGATACAACGGCAAAGGACCTATAGGAAAGTGTCAAGAAGGCATTACAAAACCTCTGCAACTTCCTTCACAATTTGCAAGAGATAAAACAGGACTAGGATATGGACAACATGTACCACTTAGGAAAAAGCAAAATAAATATTAGAAACCTCAGTGGAGAGAAAAGAAGAAATATAATAAAAAATCATGGCAAGAGGCACTACACCAAGCAGCAAAAACAACAAGGAACGAGCAAGAACATCAGGAAAAGGAGAAATGACAAGAGGAACTAGTCATTCAAAGGGAAGAAGCCTCTTATAAGAAGTGCATCATGTGCAAGAACCTGATCAAACCAAGGTAGAGCCACCACCCAAAGAAATTACTCTTCACCGAAGGGAAACAATGTATGAACAAATGCAAAGGGTACAAGCAGACTCTGATTCTGAATCAGAAAAAACTACAAGAAGTATCAATTGTTAGAGATCTTTTGTCACCGTACAACATACATGTTAGAAGCAGTGAGATACTCTAGGATAGTAATTCATAAATTGATTCTAATGAATATGAATGGGGTAGTTGTTCTGATGTTACTGAGGATATTAAGGTAGATACCATCCATTCCTACACACCCCTTTCTCAGAATGGACAAGCTGTAGAATATGGACTCATTGAATTTGGACCACGACATATCTACGAGGCTAATGAAAACGAGCAACAACAATACGAACAAGGCTACATCGAAGATGATACCATCGAAGACCTTGACAATATCATAAACCTAACCAGTATCCCAAACAACTATAATGATGTTTCTATCATTACACTTACCGTAGATGATCTCAACCCACCAAATGACTCATTACCGCTCGTATATCCTAATCTCATAGACTAGGAAGAACCTGAACACCATGATATACCAATTTTCCCAGATGATGAATCCATTTTCCAATATCTATGTTCAATCAACCCAAAATGTGCTCTACCAACGAACAAAATAACGATATCTGCAATCAGGGGAGTGCCAAGTCTCTCGGTCGCAAAAATGAAAGAAACAAAGAATCTAATGTTGAAAACCAGTCAATGGAAATATTAGATCACAAAAAAGTAAAAATAAAGGATGCATCTGCAGGTGAGAACCTTTTTGAGGCACCTAAATATGGGAGGCTTAACACTCTTCCTAAACATTATCAAGAAAGGTCACCCATATTGATTGAGCCAACTCAATCAATAAACATCGGTACTAAAGCAGTAGTCAAAGCCATACACCTAGCAGAATCACTGACAGAGGAAGAGCAACCAGATTTTATTAAATTCTTCAAGGAAAATAAAATCAATATTCTTGGTCCTATGTTGATATGCCTGGAATAGATCTAAACCTGATCGTGCATCATTTATCATTGCTCCCAGAGCTAAGCCAGTCAAACAGAAATTAAGAAAGATGAATCTGCATGTGGCATTGTTGGTAAAAGTTGAACTAAAGAAGTTATTAGATGTCGGATTCATTTCACCTATAGACTATGCTGAATGGATTTCAAAAATTGTACTAGTTTCAAAGGCTGACGGAAGCATCAGAATATGCACAGATTTTAGAGATGTCAACAAATCATGTCCGAAGGATGACTTTCCTTCTCCAAACATAAACATAACTGTGGATCTAACAGCAGATCACGCGATGCTATCATTAATGGATGGTTTCTCTGGCTATAATCAAATCAAAATTGCCTTGGAGGATCAAGATAAAACTACGTTCACCTGTCCATGGGGAACATATTGTTGGAACGTCATGCCTTTTGGCTTGAAAAATGCGGGAGCAACTTATCAAAGACCCAAGACAACAATCGTCCATGATATGATGCATACCATCATGGAGGACTATGTGGATGATTTACTGGCTAAATCATTCACCTGAGCTAAACATATGGGTATATTAGATAAAATATTTCAATGATTGGAATAGTTCAAGGTCATACTAAACCCTAAGAAGTGTGTCTTTGGGGTCACATCAGGGAAACTATTAGGCTACATTGTGTCAAAAAAGGGCATTGAAGTTAATCCAGTGAAGGTACATGCATCATGGAGATGCCACCTCCCAGGAACATTAGCCAACTTAGATCTCTACAAGGATGGTTGCAGTCTATCAGGGGATTTATAGCCCAACTAACAGATAAATGTCCCCCTTTCAATCATTTGCTACACAAGAACATAACTTTTAGATGGGAAGACAAGTTGCTGGCAATATCGCATTATAACAGACAATGAAAGATTGTTGGCATTTCTTAAGGATATCGAGAAGGTTGTTGATGATTATGGATATAACTGATTAAAGATGTTTTACTATCTTGATATTATTATTTTGTCATTGATGTCAAGAAATTGATTTTCTAATTCAGTACGATGTTGCCATATCTTGAGAAGTATGATATGAAGATTATAAAGAAGTCGGTAAAAGACACAGGAAAGAATATGATGAATAAGGGGATTAATAAGGTATTCAATGGGCAACTACTACCGAGTCAAACAATGATGAGATCATGATGTTCTAGATTGTTTTAACATCATACATATGTTGTAAAATGTAAAGGTTAATACTATACTATGTTATCAAGCAAAGAACCTAGTCGGTAAACCCTAAGGTTATCGCTATCGGTTAATGAAGGCGGAATATCTACCGAGTGAAGTTTAGTATTCACCGAGTTGTAACTGAGCTATAACAGAAATCATTAAATATTTTCATGCGGTATTTAATGAGGGAAGCTGATGAGCTGGAGCGGATCAATGGTTGGTAAGCCGTGGAAGAAGTTTGTTAACGAATCTAAGGCAACGAAAAGTCGGCATGAAGATCTACAGCTCAGATTTAACTGCAGTACCCTAGCATAAGTTCCAAGACTATTACACAAGTTCCAAGGCGGGATAAAACATTTTTAGATAAAAAGATGCATTGAACATGGACAAGATTGAAGATCTGATGGCTATGATTTATCATGGGAAATGTGATCAAGGAGATTAAGCGGTTACCTAATTGTTTATAAATAGGAAATTGTTGATAAACAATGTATGCGGGCAAGTGTATGCACAGGGATGCTACATAGTGATTACCGAGCACAGAAGCTTGAAGACCTGTTAGAATAACAGAGTATAGAAGCCTAGTAGATAGACAAGATTAGTTCTATGTCTAGATTGTATTGAACAAATAGGAATCTGCTTTAGCATTTTAGATGTGAAGTTGCAGATAGATTTTTATTACTGTTATTTTGTGAAAGTGACAGAAAATATCTTAATCGAGTGGACTTAATAGTCTTATATGTAAATCCTCTAGCAAGGTGACATTCTGATTGAGTGTTTGAAATCCTTTGACAAGGTCACTTCTAACAAAGTGAAGATCCTAACAGATTTGAGGGAAATCCCTTAACCGGGTCACATCTAGCAATGTGTTTGTAATCTTTAACAGGATTTGCTTTTAACCGAGCATACTCTAGAAGAGTATATTTCTTAGTGGGTCTGAAATCCCACAGTGGTTTTTGCCTATTTGGGTTTCCATGTTAAATCTGGTGTTATGAGGTTTATATTGTTCATATGCTTTTGAGTTTGCATGTTTGACAGTTTTGGATATATGACTGATATATATGTTACCGAGGTTGAATCTGATGTTTTTATGGATGATTAAGTTTGTATGATTCACCCCCCCCCCCTCTCATCTTGTTGGCTATTGGATCTGTACTTATATTAAGTATCAGAACTATCAATTTGTATCGGAGCTTTGGACTCCGAAAGGAAAGTTTAAACGCACTTGAGTTAAAGATCCAAAGATGTATAAGAGGGATGCACCGAAGCTGAACAAGTCAAGTTTCTCTACATGGCAAAAAAGGATGAAGCTACATCTATCAAGAGTTGGAGAATATGTTGTATACTATCTGGAGAATGATTTTGTCACACCAAGCACCTATCCACTGACTATGGAAGAGATAAAGGCGAAGCAAGAACATATTCAAGCAATGATTGAAATAACATCTGCATTGACCGATTCAGAGTTTAATGATCTAGAAGGTTGCAATGATGCAAAGGCAATGTGGGATAAGCTCATATCAGTATATGGAGGAGATGAACATGTTCAAAGAGAAAAAGTAGACAGTCTGAGAGGACAACTTGAATCGATGAGGATGAATGAAGGTGAGAACATAACTCAGTACAGTACAAGACTAAAGGAAATTGTCAATCAAATCAAAGGAGCAGGTGGAACTATTGAAGAAAAGGATATAACAAGTAAGTTTTTAAGAACCCTTCTACCAGCTTATGCAATCCGAGTCTCTGCAATCAATGAATTAAGGTCTATACCTAATATGCCAGTTTCCTTGGATGCTACTATTGGTAAGCTACATGCATTTGAGTTAAGTAACTTTGATAACAGTGGATCTTCGGTAAATAAAGTTGAATCTGCATTTAGTTCTTTTCATCTTGATGAATCTAATGATTACAATGAAAGAAAGTATAAGTACTCTGAAGGAGATCACAGTGGAGCAAGTGAAATATTTCGGAAGAACATGGAAGAAGTACACAAACTATATGAGGAAATCAGAAAGCAAGAAGAGTTTGAAGCACTATTAGCCAAAAGGTTACCGAGAGGCAAAGGTAAGTATAAAGGAAAACTACCTTTGAAATGTTTCAATTGTGATAAGATAGGACATATGGCTTCTAACTGTCCTGACAAAGATTTTACTGAAAAGAGAGATTACCGAGATGACAGACTGAAAGATAACCATTTCAGAGGACACCAAGACTTCAGAAGAAGAGATAGAAAGACATGCTTAATAGCTGATGAGGAATCTAACGATGATAAATCAGATGAGACTGATACAGAGGAAGTTGTTTATGTGGCTATCAAGGATGGATCAGATGAAGAAAGGTATGAATAAAAATCCCTAATATCTCACATAAACACTAATGATTCTTGGATTATAGATAGTGGATGCTCACATCATATGACAGGAGATAAACACAAGTTTGTTATGTTAGAAGATTATGATGGAGGCTATGTTAGATTTGGCAATGATGCACCATGTCCGATAAGAGGTAAAGGATCTATAAAACTTCTTGATAATGCAAGATGTAATGATGTTTATTGGGTTGAAGGTTTGAAATACAATTTGTTGAGTGTAGCACAGCTAAACAACACAGGTTACCGAATAGAATTTCAGAAAGGAATTGTCAAAGTTCATGACAAGAATGGAAAGTTAGCTGCTACCGGGACACAAACAAAAGTTAATACATTTCACCTTGACTCAACTTGGAATAAGTGTTTGCATGCAAAGATTGATGATACCTGGCTATGGCATAAGAGGTTTTGTCATGTAAATTTTGATAATCTGATCGAAATAAGTAAGAAGCACACAGTAAGAGGTCTACCGAGTCTTGAAAAACCTGAGAATGCTATGTGTCAAGGATGCCAGATGGGTAAGATGACAAGATCAAGCTTTAAAAGTAAGTCTTACACTTCTAAGGGAATTTTAGATCTAGTGCACACTGATCTTTGTGGTCCTATGAAAGTTCAAAGTTATTATGGTGATAAGTATTTCATATTATTTGTGGATGACTATTCAAGGATGATGTCAGTAATGTTTTTAAAAAAAAAATCAAAAGCTTTTCAAATGTTTAAATGGTACAAGGCAAGAGTTGAAAATGAAACAAGAAGCCAACTGAAATGTCTTAGATCAGATAGAGGAGGAGAGTTCACATCTGATGAGTTCAACTTATTCTACAATGATCATGGTATTAAAAGACAAGTCTCTGCACCGAGAACTCCACAGCAGAATGGAAAAGCTGAAAGAAGAAACAGATCTATTGTGGATTGTGCTAGAACACTGATGATTGAAAAGAAGGTGTCACAAACATTTTGGAGAGAAGCAATAAGCACAGTTGTTTACACCTTAAACCGAGTTCAATTGAAGAAAGGTACTTTGAAGACACCATATGAGATCTGGTATGATAAGAAACCTAGTGTTAGTTATTTTAAAATCTTTGGAAGTAGATGCTATGTTCATAAAGATGATAGAAATGGCAAGTTTGATTAGAAAAGTGAAGAAGGAATGTTTCTAGGTTACTCTTCTAGAAGCAAAGCATTTAAATGTCTGATCAAATCATCTAACAAAATAGTAGAAAGTGCAAATGTGAAAATTGATGAATTTGCAGAACGAAATGATGAAGGAAATTCCAAAGAACGAGAAGACTATGATGAATTTGTCTATGTGCAACCGAGAAGTCCTACCGAGAAAATAGTTGAAGAAAATGAAGAGAATATCTAGTTACCGAGTGATGAAGAAGATCATATAGAGTCTACCGAGCCTGTATTAGCCAAGTATGTTAGAAGACATCATGCACCAAGTCAGATTATAGGAGATAAGGATGATCCAGTGATGACAAGGAACAAACTAAGACAGAACACATGTTTGATATCTAAATTTGAACCAAGAATAGTAAAAGAGGCATTTAACAGTGAAGATTGGGTAAATGCTATGATAGAAGAGATTGATCAAATCAAGAAGAATGACACATGGACACTAATCCCAAGACCGAAGGACAAAAATGTAATCGGTACAAAGTGGATTTTCATAAACAAGTTAAATGAAAAAGGGGAGGTCATTCGAAACAAAGCAAGATTAGTTTGCAAAGGTTATGCTCAAGAAGAAGGAATTGATTATGGTGAAACTTTTGCACCTGTTGCTAGACTTGAAGGAGTAAGAACATTGTTGGCCTATGCTACTTTCAAGAACTTCAAGGTATATCAAATGGATGTCAAATCTACATTTCTGAATGGAATATTAGAAGAAGAAGTTTTCACTGAACAACCTGAAGGATTTGTTGAAGACAATAATAAAGATCAAGTATGTAAATTGAACAAAGCTTTATATGGTTTGAAACAAGCACCAAGAGCATGGTATGAAAGATTGCACTCTTATTTGATTAAGATTGGTTTTATAAGGACAAGTGAGAACAACAACATGTACATGAAGAATGATGAAAATGGAATACTGATCTCAGCCATATTTGTTGATCATATTATATTTTGTGGAAATGACTCTTTATGCAAGAACTTTGGAAATGAAATGAGCAAAGAATTTGAGATGTCATTAATTGGTGAGATAAAGTCTTTTATAGGTCTATAGATACTACAAATGAAAAATGAGATTTTCATTACTCAATCCAAGTACATAAAGGAAATCTTGAAGAAATTTGGAATGGATGATTCAAAACCAGTAAGTACTCCTATGATTACCAATTGTAAATTATCTAATAATGATGAATCTGCATCTATTGATGAGACACTCTACCGATCCATGATTGGAAAACTACAATATGTTGTTCACAGCAAACTAGACATAGCACATGTTGTAGGTATAGTTGCAAGATTCTCTGCAGATCCTAAGGAAACACACATGACAGCAATCAAAAGAATTTTTAGATACTTGAAAGGCACAGAGGATTATGGCTTAGTATATTAGAAAGGAAATGATTTTGATTTAAAAGTGTATACTGATGCTGATTGGGCAGGCAACATTGATGACAAAAAAAGCACAAGTGGTGGAGCTTTCTTTTTAGGAGAAAGACTAGTGAGTTGGCTTAGCAAGAAACAAGGATGTGTTTCACAGTCAACAGCAAAAGTTGAATACGTTGTTGCAGCACTGAATTGTACCAACATTGCATGGATCAAACAATTGTTGGAAGGTATAAATGAGAAAGTTACTGAACCAGTAACTATATTCTGTGACAATACTAGTGCCATTAATATTTCAAAAAAATCTTGTTATGCACTCTAAGACAAAGCACATATCTATCAAATATCATTATCTTAGAGAAGAAGCTCAAGAGAAGAAAGTGGTGTTGGAATATGTTAGCACAAAGGAGCAAAGAGCAGGAATCTTCACCAAGCCACTACCAAAGGACACTTTTGAATATCTCAAAAGTAAGTTAGGGGTCCTACCCCTATCTTCTACTCACTAACCAAGTTCAGTGGAAGCATCAATTTTATGACTCTATTGAATATCTTTTGGGAGTTGATGTTGAGTTATACACTTTAGGATGTTTTCTAAAAGTGTACTGGAATTAATACTGGAAATAATACAGGAATATTACAGGGAACATGAATTGAAGACAAATGCTCTGACTGAGACTCAATTGATACACAACAGCAGGAAATCACTTCTTACAGAAAGATATTATGTTTTAGTTCTTTTCCTTTTTTGGCATTGTTGTCAAAGGGGGAGAATACCTATGAAGGGGGAGAAGACCAATATAGGGGAGAAGACCCATCAGTAGAAGACTAAGAGAAAACTGAGCAGACTACAGATTGGAAAGAAGACTGAGAAAACAGGCGAAGTCTAATGTATGGGGCAGAGCATTTCAGCATTTCAGAATCATAGCAAACCGAATCTATTAAGGTCAAATCAATTGGTTTTGCCATCAATGCCAAAGGGGGAGATTGTTGGCAATATCGCATTATAACAAACAATGAAAGATTGTTGGCATTTCTTAAGGATATTGAGAAGGTTGTTGATGATTATGGATACAACTGATTAAAGATGTTTTACTATCTTGATATTATTATTTTGTCATTGATGTCAAGAAATTGATTTTCTAATTCAGTATGATGTTGCCATATCTTGAGAAGTATGATATGAAGATTATAAAGAAGTCGGTAAAAGACACAGGAAATAATATGATGAATAAGGCGATGAATAAGGTATTCAATGGGCAACTACTACCGAGTTAGACAATGATGAGATCATGATGTTCTATATTGTTTTAACATCATACATATGTTGTAAAATGTAAAGGTTAATACTATACTATGTTATCAAGCAAAGAACCTAGTCGGTAAACCCTAAGGTTATCGCTATCGGTTAATGAAGGTGGAATATCTATCGAGTGAAGTTTAGTATTCACCGAGTTGTTACCGAGTTGTAACCAAGCTATAACAGAAAGCATTAAATTTTTTCATGCGGTATTTAATGAAGGAAGCTAATGAGCTGGAGCGGATCAATGATTGGTAAGCAGTGGAAGAAGTTTGTTAACGAATCTAAGGCAATGAAAAGTCGGCATGAAGATCTACAGCTTAGATTGAACCGCAGTACCCTAGCACAAGTTCCAAGACTATTACACAAGTTCCAAGGTGGGGTAAAACATTTTCAGATCGAAAGATGCATTGAACCTGGACAAGATTGAAGATATGATGGCTATGATTGATCATGGGAAATGTGATCAAGGAGATTAAGCGGTTACCTAATTGTTTATAAATAGGAAATTGTTGATAAACAATGTATGCGGGCAAGTGTATGCACAAGGATGCTACATAGTGATTACCGAGCACAGAAGCTTGAAGACCTGTTAGAATAATAGAGTATAGAAGCCCAGCAGATAGACAAGATTAGTTCTATGTCTAGATTGTATTGAACAAATAGGAATCTGCTTTAGCATTTTAGATGTGAAGTTGCAGATAGATTTTTATTACTGTTATTTTGTGAAAGTGACAGAAAATCTCTTAATCGAGTGGACTTAACAGTCTTATATGTAAATCCTCTAGCAAGGTGACATTCTGATTGAGTGTTTGAAATCCTTTGACAAGGTCACTTCTAACAAAGTGAAGATCCTAACAGATTTGACGGAAATCCCTTAACCGGGTCACATCTAGCAATGTGTTTGTAATCTTTAACAAGATTTTCTTTTAACCGAGCATACTCTAGAAGAGTATATTTCTTAGTGGGTCTGAAATCCCACAGTGGGTTTTCCTTATTTGGTTTTCCACGTTAAATCTGGTGTTATGAGGTTTATATTGTTCACATGCTTTTGAGTTTGCATGTTTGAGAGTTTTGGATATATGACTAATATATATGTTACCGAGGTTGAATCTGATGTTTTTATGGATGATTAAGTTTGTATGATTCACCCCCTCCCTCTCATCTTGTTGGCTATTGGATCTGTACTTATATTAAGTATCAGAACTATCACAAGTGTGTGGAATCATTTTACCAACTCAAGCAATATCTGATGAATCCGCCAGTTTTGGTACCACCAATAGCAGGCAAGCCGCTCATTCTCTACATATCAACAACTGAAGTATCATTGGGAGCACGGCTAGCACAAGAAGATCCGGAAGGTAAGGAACGAGCTATATATTACATCAAAAGAATATTAAACAGCTATGAGCTAAATTATACATTCATTAAGAAGGCTTGCTTGGTAGTAGTATTTGCCTCTCAAAAGTTTCGTCACTACATGCTAGCCCATACAATCAAGCTGATAGCGAAAATTGATCCTCTCAAGTATTTACTCAGCAAATCAGCTCTTATAGGCCAATTGGCTAAATGGGTCATGATTCTCAGTGACTTTGATATCCAATACATAGAATGTCGAGCTATCAAAGGACAGGTAATTGCAGATCAACTGGCTGAAGCACCACTACCAGATCAACAACCAATGCAGGTGGAATTTACAGACATGGATGTACTCACTGTTACACCCAAACAATGGACCTTGTACTTTGACGGTTCCTATACCCAACATGGATCAGGTGCCAACATCTTGTTCGTCACTCCGGAAGAGCACACAATACCTCGATCTTATAGACTGATGTTTCCATGCACCAACAACATCATTGAATATGAATCCCTAGTGACAGGAATCAAAATGGTTGTTGAATGGAGAATCACATAATTGAGAGTCTATGGGGATTCTCAAGTAGTCATCAATCAGATCAACGATGAATATCAGACAAAAGATGATAAGCTAACACCCTATAAGAGAATGGTGGATGATTTCAAACAATACTTTGTACACATCACCTTTGAACAAATACCAAGGTTGGACAATAGAGCGGCTGATGCAAGGGCCACTATCGCTTCACTGCTGCAAATTCTAGAGAAACAGAGTCGTTACAAGTTCTTGGTAGAGCAATTTTTTTCCCCAGCCTATGAAAATTCTGCATCCCAAGTCATCTATGCCTTAACCGGTTCAGACTCTCCTCTATACGGGACAATTTATGATTATCTTAAGAACGATACTCTTCCACTTGACCTGTCTCATAACCAAAAATGCAGCTTCATTTGGCAAGCCGCCTGTTATACCTTAACCGCTGGCACACTTTACCGTCGAGATCTAAATGGTACTCTTCTTCGATGCCTCGATCGTAATGAATCTGACTCTTCTTACATGATCTTCACAAGGGTATCTACAGTATGTATTCAAGTGGTCCTGCTCTCGCCAAGAAACTTCTGAGAATGGGATATTACTGGCCGACAATGGAGAAAGAGTCTTATCAATTTGCAAAAAAATGTCCTAAGTACCAAATTCATGGCAATCTTATCGATGCACCAGCACAGGAGCTACAGTCATTCACCACATCTTGGCCTTTCTGTCAATGGGAACTTGATTTAGTAGGGAAAATTCACCCTTCTTCTTCAAATGGACATAAGTTCATTATCACTGCAACAAAGTATTTCACAAAGTGGATTGAAGCAATCCCAATGACCGTAACTGGAAAATAGATCACCTCGTTTATTCTCAATTATCTCATTTGTAGATATGGCATTTCCAGTTCCATTATCATAGACAATGGGCATCCTTTAAAAAATCAAGACATACGAGAGCTATGTGAAAGATTCAAAATCCAACATCGCTTCTCCACACCTTACTACCCACAAGGGAATGGTCAAGCAAAAGCATCAAATAAAACAATTCTGAAAATCCTTAAGAAAATAGTAAAGGATGCGAGTAAGGATTGGCATGTACAACTCAATCTAACACTTTGGGCATATAGGACTAGTATCTGAACACCTACAGGGGTTACGCCATATTAATTAATGTATGGATCAGAGGCAATTTTGCCTCTTGAGGTAGAAATACCCTCTCTCAGAGTATCTTTGAAGGGCCTCATACCAGATGAGGAATATCGGGTAAACAGGTTGCATGAACTATAGCTTCTTGATGAAAAACAACAACATGCCTATGACCATCTCAAGGCATATCAACAGTGAATGTGCAGAAGCTATAATCATAGTCATCCCTAGGGATTTCAAAGTCGGTGATCTTGTACTAAAAGAAAATCCCAGAAATCAACAGTATCAAGAAAATAAGGGGAAGTTTGAACCTAACTGGTTAGGTCCCTTTGTCATCATATCAGCCTATGGATCAGGGGCATATCAGTTAACAACTTCAGAAGAGGACGTGCTCGACAAACCAACCAACAACATCCATCTGAAGAAATTCTACACTTGAGTCATCCAATGCACACAAAAAAAAAAAAAAAAAATTTAAAAAAATTAAAAAAATACAAAAAATAAATAAAAAACAAATAAAAAAAGTGCAATAAAATTGTAGATGGAGGAAATGAATTGAATATGAGATTCAATCTTCCAACATCCAAAAATGAAGTACCTGCAAAACACACACATGCAAAAGCAAATATATAAGCTAAAACATACATGCATGCAACAAAAATTCACTCCATTGCACTCCTATTCCTCAAGATTTCACATTTAATCTATATTTTCTCTCAGAAGCACTTATGCAAAAAGCTATGAGGAAATGGAGATTTGAGAATGCAAAGATAGTGGATAAGATGTCAAGATAATGGGAGGCAAACTGGCATAAGTTTGATGCATAAAGATGAGATGCTCAAATAAGAGAGAGGGGCTTGTTTAAATAGATTTTCTCCGAGCGAGTTCATGTTGTGGGATGAATATGGGATAATGCAAGATGAGTGTGTTGGTATTTTGGATATGCTGATATGGTTTTGTCATTGATGTCAACACCTATTAACTCTGGCACTTGGAGAATTGTCAATGTTCACCGGCAAGCAAAGTGACTTATGCACAGTCACCTGTATCTGGTACACTGGCAAGATATATTGTTCACCGACACTTGGAATGATATGGAAAACACTTGGTTATGATGAAGACATCATCTGGATACTTTGTCTTGAATATTTATTCATTGGTATATTCATGTTTGCATATTTATTGTTACCGACAAATAGGTCCAGGATAAGCACCAGCAGGCTTATCTATTCCAGATCAGCATGGCACGCTATGGAGATGATATTGTTGTTATTGTAAATGCATTGAGATGACATCATGCATCGGATATTGTTTTATTTGTAATTGATTTTATTGTAATATCTTTTAGAGCCGACCTACTAAAATTGGTCTTAGGTTATGGTATATATGAAAGATCTTATTTGTAAGATAGTTATGCGAATGTGAAAAGGGTTGTAATTTGGTATATGCAAGAATAAGCAGAGCTATACACGTAGACATCATTTGAAGGTTGAAGTAAGGTTTTGTGAAGGCATATCATAACTAAACCGGTACTGAATACAACATATGAAGATGCTATTTTGAGCAGTACATCATTATTGGATTTAACCATCCAATTGTAGTCAGTGTGATTCCTATTTGTATTTGAGCAATGAGCTCTAGGCGCTTGGCCTTTTGCATGTGCAGACCCCATTTATATACACATACTATCTGCAGTAGTATCATCTGATTGTGGGTAAGGTTTCCCACCATGGTTTTTCCCTTACAGGGTTTCCACGTACAAATATTGGTGTTGTCTGTTGTGGATGTTATTGTCTTTCTGTTTAATGCATTAATATTTACGGGTACTACAAATAACTGATAAACTGTCTACCGGCATAAAGTTTGGTTTACCGATATTAAACATTAAAGTTGGTTAAGTAGTTTTTGGTTTGAATTTATTTGACAACTAATTCACCCCCCCCCCCCTCTCGGTTGTCTCTAGGACCTAACAGAGTGGTATAGGGAAGAAGAGTGGTAAATGAGAAATGGTAAGTGGTAGGAGGGGATATTAAAGGGGTTTTATTAAATAAATAGAGAAATGTATATAAGGTGAATGCATGAAGGCGTATAAATGAATATGATAAATGATTTATTTAATAAATTTAATGGATAAATGATAAGATATTATAATAATATAATAAACTATGGAAATTATGAATAATGAATTATGGAGAAATAATAATGTAATAATAAGGACTCGCCCGATGTTCGGAGAAATTTAAAATTAAATGAGGAAAAATTAATGGAAATTTTTATGTGTCTACAAAAACAAGTAGTGAAAACCTGGAAACAGACGCTATTTGTGAGAGAATGACTCCTCTATCTATCAGTACTCATATCTTCGATCCATCCAAGTCTCAGCTAATGGCCATCGCCCAACACTTATTCACGCAGCATTATCTCGGACATACTTAGTGTAGTCACTGTCCTTGATTATCCAAAAAATAGTTTTGCATATCATATCCCATCATGGCTTGGTGATCAACGTGTATATCCACATCGATGCATATTTATGACTAGGGGAAGCATTCCTCTCACTTTAAGCATTCCGACAACAAACAACAAGGATCGCAACAAGCTAAGAAAACTAGAGTCAACAATTACTCATCAAGCTAGAAAACAAGACCATTATCCAACTGCAAATTTTAACACACACATGATGGATGATTTTTTGAATTATATTTGTTAACATATGACATGAATTTTTGACTATTTTGTATCTTAAAAATTTGAATCATTAGATCTCATGAGCTACTCAAGGATGCATTGAGCTAGAGAAAAAGCAACGAAGGAATCTGATATTATTTTTAGTTTTCCGCCTATGAGGTAATCATTCATACAGTGCAAATTTATCTTGAGACATGATTGGAAACATATCATTGAAGACATTTTCCACTTTTCACATGCAAATGGTTAACTCTTGTCTGTTTTTACGCATGCAACACTCAGGTCGTCTTGGTTCAATTATACCTCGACGCTTGTGTCATCTTGCAGTATCAAACATCCATGTAAGTTTTACTCAGGTCATTATGGTTCAATTATACCATTATGCTTGTATTAACTTCCAACATATCAAAATCTTAATGATGACAAACACAAAATAGAGCACAAATAAGTGACTAAACAGGAATGACAACAACAGAATTAAAGTGATAATTTAGCTGCATATCATTTTAATCTTGCATATCATTTACTTACATATCATTTAGTTGCATATCATTTACTTGTATATCATTTAGTTGCATATCATTTAGCTACATATCATTTAAATCTTGTATTAATCATTATCATTTTCATACATCTCATTTTCCAGAGACATCTCACATCATTATCATTATATTTATCATTATCATATATCTTATTTTCAAGATACATCTCACATCATTATCATTATCATATATCTCATTTTCAATATACATCTCATAAATCAAAGTAATCAATGCAAATACATCATCACATTCTCATCTCATCATGAATCATGCATCATCATCAAAATCAAGAGTATTGTTATATAAGCATCATATCATCATCAAATTCAAGAGCACTATTATCTAAGAATCACATCATCATCATAGAATCGTCATATCAATGCATCTCATCAAACATCATCAATAACACATCACATGTGGATCAGAGAAAATCAGTGCCATATATTATATCTTAAAAATGGTCGAAATGTACAAGGGATATCATATCTGTCAAAATTCAACAAAATGATCAAACTACAATAGAGATAGGTCTCTCAGGTATGACTCTCTCCTAAGGTTGACGGTCTCGTAGTGGATGTCCCAGCCCCTGGATCTCCACCAAGTGGATCACGTCAAGTAGGCCCTGTAACACCTCTGATCTCAATCCTCATATGATTGTGGTCAGATCAACTAGACGCCATTGCAGCATAGCTAAGAGCTTTGTGATCTCTAGGGACCACCTCCTTGTATAAACGCATGTAATACTCGACCTCCTTGACCATATATCGTATCTCCCTTAGCGTGTCCTGCATTGGGGCACCAATCATTGCTCTCTCCAATCTCTCAGCAAGATCCTCTGCCTGACCCGGACGCTCTCTCTCTGTATCTCACTTTGCGATAATCTGCGTAACCTGGCACTGTTGTGCTAACACCTATGCTTGCAGCTCCTATACTATGACCTATAGCAATTGATTCTATGAATTTTTTTGATGGGTGGGTACCCTAATCTGAACGTGTACCTATGTCATGGTCCCACCCATACCTGTCCCTGTCCAAGGCGTTGTTGGAGCTAGAATATCAAATCTCCTCCTCTGGGCGGTTCATCTGCCATCCTCTATACTACCTGTAGTCACATAAATCTGTCCATTTTAATTAAATGAATATTTCGTATTTATTTGATTAAAAATCCACTAACCATCAATTAATTAAATTAATGTTTAATTAATTCATCCCCAAACATTCTTCTATTAATTAAATAAATTATTCAATTTATTTTAATTAATTCATTAAATCAAATTCCCATCAATTAAATAAATAAAATCAATTTATTTAATTAAATCTCTCTTTTCCTCTTTTAAATAAATTAACATTTATTTAAATCATTTTAAAACCCCCCCCACTTGCATTTTCCTACAAATGCAACTTGCACACATTTATTGAAATAAATGAATTTTTATTTTAATAAAATCTTATTTTCCCTCACCCACCAAATCCACTTGCAAAATCTAATCCCCTTCTAGATTCTTCTAACCCCTTCCTGATTAGCCTAATCCATCCCCTAATTATTGTCACATTCCTAAGCAAAATGGAGTCACTTCTCAAAGACTCCAAAGTCTTTGAAAAGCATTTAATGCTTTGTGTGTTCAACAAATTAACCTCCAAAGTCTTCCAAGACCACTAATGGCTCTTACATGACCATTTATGGCTCTTACATAACCATTTATGGTTATTTCAATCTTGTCTCCCCAAACATTTATTGTTTGACCATATTCATCCATTTCACATTTGCACAAGATTTTATCCATTGGATAAAAGCTTTATTCTTTGAATAAAGAGTTTATTCATTCAACCAACCTTGACTCAAAATCCCAAGGTCATATCAGGCATTTAATGTTTATTCCCTCTCCTCTCAACCTATCTCACATTGACACTTGTCATCCTGGGATTGGGTTGAAAGCCCTCACATGGATTTGAAATCATTCAATCCTGACCCTTGTTGAGATTACTCAATCTCAACCATCCATTGCTCCATTTTTCCTATAAATAGAGCTCATTCCTTCATAATCCAGATCCTGAAAACTTGTATGCATTTAGACTATAGACATTTTAGAGAGCATTTTAGCATAAACAATCTAAATCTTGTCTTTTTGGTAAAATACTTCATTTTAGCATTAAAATAGCTTTTTATTTCACATATTAGAGCTATTCTATAAATCTCAATCCTCCATAAGCATCCATAGTGCAAAAAGCTGCTGAGAGCTACACTATTTTGGAACTTGGAGAGGAGAGGAACAAGGGAGAAGAAGCTAAGGCCATGCTAAGAGGCAGTTGGAGATGTCTCATGATCATTTGTTCTATTTATTAGATATATTTAGCATGTTTCTTTTAGTGTCTCTTTTGGAATGCCTTCATTGTTTCAGTTTTTGATTGATTAACTCTAACATCTTGTGATTTTGTGTTGTTTGATCAAGAACTAACCTTGTGCCATTTAGGAGGGCATCATTTGGTGAACCCGACGTGAATCGAACACGCAACCTTCTGATTGATTTTTTTTGAAATTAACATTTTTCTTGTTGAAATTGCCACACAGGTCGCGCTTCGGCGCTATTGAACGCGTTTTAGCGCTATTGAAAAATTTCTTTTAGCGCTATTGACCATAAAGTAGCGCTATTGAAAATGTTTCAGCGCTATTGGAAACATTCTAGCGCTATTGTCACAGTTTCAGCGCTATTGACACACTTCTAGCGCTTTTGTCTTCTCTGATTTTTCTCTTCTTTCAGCGCTACCGTTTAAATTAGCGCTTCTGCTCATGCAGACTAGCGCTATTGCATGAATCAGCGCTTCTGCAAAAACACAGACTAGCGCTATTGCAACAGAACGTTATAAAAAAAGGCCTTGTAACCAATAAATTTTTTTTTTTTAGGCTTGTAGGAGGTAGAATATATATGGAATATAACATTTAAGTATAAGTGACATTTCCTCTTATCTTTTCTCTTTCTTATACTTTAAGTTATATTCCATATATACTTTCAGGATGTTTGAGAGGGGTTTCAGACCTCTAGGAGTTGAAATGCAAAATCTAGTTTTTGGAAGATCCTCCAAATTTCAGACTTAGTCAAATTTCAGGGCATTTCAGGATCAGGATTTGTAAAATTTGTAACCAAAAAATCAAAAATTAGGCTTGTGGAAGCCCCCCTTTGAGCATTGATTTTATTAACTTGTTTCTTTTCTTTGTGCAGGTTAACAACCCAACAAAAATCACAAAAAAAAAAATTATACATTTTGTTTTGGTGCTTAAAATCAACCAAACAAACTTTATTTCTTGCATCAATTGGGACTTAAAAATCACAATCCACACTTCAAATTTTTGGTGCAGTAAAAAGAACAATCCACTTGTCTTCATTTTGGCAAAAACAAAATTTCCTTCATGCAATCGTGTTTTTTAAGTTGACCAGGACTTTCAACTTCTAGATTACAAAACATATTGCTTTGAAGTTAAAAAGAACACCATGGCTGTTGGAGCAACATCTCCAAATAGTTAGATCACATTTGCAAATGCTGGATTAAAAGGAACAAGTGTTTTACGTGTTTGGCACGCTTGTGCACAAAAAGTCAGTCGAGTGGTCCTACTTCTAACACACACTATCCTCTCCCTTGGCTCTCGTGGTCCTAGGTGCAAGAGAAAAGTGTTAGTAACGCTCAAAATTTTATCTTTTTAAGAGAGGCCTGCCAAGGGATCGATACTCTTGGGAACGACCTCGAGCGGTAAATCCTTCGAGCCGCTATAGAAATCAGGTGAGAGCGAAAGCTGTAGCCTTGGGTATAGCTGTTCCTACAGTGTAACTGGCCGAAAGGACAAATGGGCCCCACCACCAGTTACAAGGCTCTTAAGTGAGTCACTGCAGAATGAACTTATGTCCAAAGCCATCGAACATGACTAAACACTTTTAAGTAGTAGCCCACCTGTTCTATTGATTGAGAATATTTGAGGTATAATTTAGTGCAAGAGCATAGAAGGTTTTGCTCCCAAGATACTCACCATACATATTTCCTTGAGTAGAAACATAGCTTTTTGAAAAGTCACTTGTGGCTTGATAAAAGTGGTGACTCCCCCATCATAGGGATCATCTATTTGTTATGCTCGTGCAAGACTTAGTATATCACATCCTTACCTGCCACGGCGGGATTCATAAGGTATGTAGTACCAAAGTCGAAGAAATATCAAGATGTGGGCTAAATTTATCACAACTGACCATTTGACCATAGGGATAAAGAGTGTTTGAAGTGTGTTCGTTTTACAGACCTAGAGCAAATTGAGCCGACTTCAGGCTTTGAAATTATACCTTAAAATAAATCAAAAGGAAGGGTCAAAAACAAGTCCAAGGATTGGGTTGATCTAGACCCATACTCATTTGTGCCTTTGAGGCTACAATTTTGTGTTTGTGTGCTTGCTTTGTTTTCTTGTCAAAGAAAAATCAGAAAATCAATCCCAAAAACAAAGTATTCATCCAACATCTGTCAACACAACCAAAAACATCAAAAACAAAGTGCAAACAACACAGAGTCGCAACTTTTATGACCATTCTTCACATCTTGCGAAAGAAGAAGTGTCATCAGAATATTACCTTGAAAAGAAGACCATTAAGCTCAAAGGCTTTGATCAAAAGAAGAAAGTTCTTCTATATCAATAGACAAATCTTTGTCTCACATAGAATCTTTCTACATCGCATGCGTCTATACCTTCAAGGTAAAACAAACGAGTTTGATTCAGAATCATTGAACCGCAGAGCTTTTATGCAATATAGAGCTCTGAGTTATCACAAAAATCAAGGAGGAAAGATTAATCCCAATTTCTTCCCAAACATCTGTATCACCTACAACACAGCTCGAGAAGTGCCACCAACGCCCGAAAGGGAAGAGATAGAGTTTGTCCCATTTGTGACACAAAGTTTTTATTGAAGTTGAAAACAAAACATCCATCATCTTACTCATACATTATCATTCCATCATCAATCCATCCCAAAAACTCTTAAAACATTAAGGGGTTCTTGTCCCAAATTCTCTTTTTAGATATTGCTTGAAATCAAACACATCACATCACTTTTAGATTGTTTCTACATCTAGGATAAGCTCATCCTAAGAGACACATCTACGCAGGTTAAAACTAGTTCATGAGTGAATCCTCTCATTGCTAGGTAGTCAAAATCTGTAACACATCTCAGATTTCTCTACACCTTATCACATCCAAACTTATCAAACAAACAAGCAATTCAAAGAAAGGAATTTCGGTTACATCTACCTTAAAAGTGCTAGAGATCCCCATACAATACAAATCACCAATCATCAATCTTTCATCAATAACTCATCATCATCTTCAATCAACTTCAAAACAAACTTGCAAACACAATGGCTCAAACCCGATCACGATCAAGGCAACGAGAAATGGAAATTGAGGAAGAAGAGGACAACCTCAATGAATTTCAAGAAGCACTTGGAGGAACTGGGAATGATGAAAACCCAAGTACACCCACTCCTTCAACAATCGAAAGGGTTCAGCATAACCCTCATTTTAACAGATTATTCGATGAAATACTAAGGAGCAATGCGGATGCTCACTTCTTAAGACTGGCTCAAGAAGGAGCCAAACTCCCCTCAGACTTTGATCTTGCCCAATTAAGACAAGCATCAGAAAGACAAAGTCGCCATGAGGAGGAAAGAGGTAGAAATCACATCAGATATAACATCCCTCGAGGTAACCCACCACCTCCTCCTCCTAATGAAATGGAGATGTTGCGGCAACAAGTTGAGAATCTCGCCCAACAACTTCATAGTGGTGTTAAGACCAATCAATTCTCACTTAACGACATATGTCCCTATCCATTTGATAGGAATCTTTATATGCCACCCTTTCCACGCGGGTTCGAAACACCAAAATTCGAAAAATATAGAGGAAAGGGAGATCCCCGCGATCATGTCCGAGAATTTCATTCCGCTTGTCTCGAAGTTGCATATGAAGACACATACCTAATGCGCCTTTTTCCCCAAAGCTTGGGAGGAACAACCACATCATGGTTTTCCCGACTACCAGGTGGCATTAGAACATTTGAGGAACTCATCCAGAAGTTCCTATCTCATTACTCTTATAATATTGAACGCGACATCACCATGGCTGATCTATGCAACACCAAACAAAAACCAGGTGAATTATTCTCAGTATTCCTGCAACGATGGCGCCAAATGTCTAGCAGACGTTCTCTTCAGTTACCTGAACGAGAACTAGTGGAAATTTTCATTTCCAACTTAAACGAAGAAATGGAATTTCACCTGGATGTCAAAGATACAGATTCTTTTAACGATATGATCACCAAGGGTATAAAATGTGAACGGGCACTCATCAAAAAAGGACTCATCAAAATCTTTAATGAACCCAAAGATGGTCCTCGCCTGCGTTTCAATAGTGATAAACCGAACTTCTGGAACAAGAATAAGAATATCGTCAATGATGGGGTTGTGGATGCTCGAACTATCCAAAATGCACAACCTGTGGTTCGATTTGCAGGACAAAATCCTCCACCTCAAAATAACACAAATGTTCCTCTTAATCAAGGTCGCATCACATCTCAAGATGAACCAAGACCTCGTCCACAAAAACAAAAACGCACATACACTCCCTTAGGGGAACCCATTGAAACAGTGATGCGACAACTCATTTCTCAGAATTTGATCACTCTACCTAAGCTATCCAACTATGAACCTCAGGTCAAACCAGCGTGGTGGCGAGATACTGAACACTGTGAGTTCCATCAAGGAAGAGGACATAAGACAAGTAATTGTCATCGATTGAAAGATCTCATTCAGGATCTTATTGACCGAGGAGAAATTGAAATTGAAGGACATGACCCAAAAACAACCAATAATGATCATCAGATGTTCAAGAATCCACTTCCATCGCAAGATCAAAGGGGTCCTTCCACTTCCAGACGAGGTCCTGATACCACTGATTATACGCAGGCTGCGTATAATTACACTGTCAATCACCTGTATGATGCCAGCGAACAAATTGCAACTATCACCTTCAAAAATCCCATCTCAAATTGCAATGTTGTTACACGTCGTGGCAAGGTCACCATCAAGGCAGCTCCACAAGGCACCACCTCCATCCCAAAGCAGTACAATCTTGTGGAACAATTAGACAAAACCCCTGCACTTATATCCATCTTGGAGCTTTTGCGTCTGTCACCCTCTCATAAAACAATCTTGGATCAAGCACTCCAAGAGGCGTCAGTCCCTGCAAACCTGAACACGGACCAATTTCAAGCCATGGTTGGAAGTCTAAAGTCATCACCTTGTCTCACTTTTTCCGAAAGTGATAACTCTTCCTTCCAGCAACCTCATAACGCCTCACTCCACATTGAAGGCTTTGTCAACCAACACAGAATCAAGCGAGTCTTGATAGATAATGGAGCAGGCCTAAACATTTGCACACTACAGTTGGTCACAGCATTGGGATATGCAATAGAATCAGTGGATCCTCGTAAGAAGATCACCATCAAGGCCTATGATGATGCAGAGCGTTCATCCAAAGGAGCTGTGGTACTACCAATCCGAGTAGGCCCCGTGGTAAAGCACATCACTTGTCAGGTTCTGGACCTTCCTCTGCCATATAATCTGTTATTAGGGAGACCTTGGATACATGCCATGCAAGCTGTTCCATCTACCTACCATCAATGTATCAAGTTCCCACATAATGGTGCAGAGATCACAATCCTGGGTGATGCAAATCCTTTTGCTTTTTGCCATAATATCAGCCATCAACCAGAGATTACTGTTCCTAATAATCGGGAAGCCATTTCCTCTACATCATATATAAGTCCCGCCTCTCTTGCCAGTTCAAACACTCCTATACCCAAGCAAGAAAAGCTTAAGATGAAAGTCGCAGAGGAAGGTCCTGGAGAATACAACTTGAGTCAGCTCTTTTGTGTGGGACAAATGCCCATTTCTCCTAGAACACATGGTAAACCCCAGCAGTTACTCCAGCAACCACTGATCACGCCCGCATGTGCTTTGACGCCTTTCATTCTTGGAAAGAGTCAAGAGGAAGAAACACAAGATGAGGACCTAGCAGACTGGATCTATAAGGATCCCATCACCACCGACATACCGCGAGTTACACTTCCTACGGAACAATATGGCAAAGGCCTCCTCATTATGCAAAGAATGGGGTATGATGGTCAGAGTGCTTTGGGATACTGCAAACAAGGACGACATGAACCGCTGCTGCCAGAATTCAAGCCCAAAGGTAATACAGGCCTAGGCTTTGAAAAAGAGATCCTTCCTAAACTCAGATTCAAAGGAAAACCTAGCAAACCATTTTGCCCGCCTACTGCAAAGAGGACACCTTTCATAATCAAAGCACCATCAAGCAATATTGCCATTGCCCCATCGAGGCTCACAACCCCACCGCAACCATCACCAGTGCCAAACATACCACCAATCGAACCAGTAATCCCGTCAATAACACCAATAGCAGCAGCAACTGTATCAGAACCCGCAGTAACATCTATGGCGCCAGTAGTTCTAGCAGAAGCCACTAAGTCACCATTACCAATACTTCCAGTAACAAATCCTTTAAACCCCATCACGGTTCCTGCAGCATCGATCACCACAAAAGTACATAAACCAATCACGCCTGCAGTATTTAACTCCAAAGACATCCCAGTATGGTATAGCAATCGGATGCTGGAGAGTGATTCAGAGACCGACTCACATGAGTGGGAATTCGATTCAGTGCAACTTAACACTTCAGATGAGGAAGACACATCACCACCTCCACCCCGCAAAGACATCCCTGTTTACGGAGAAGCACAGATAAAGACCACTTGGGTACCTGAGCTGGAAACATCTTCCACAGACCCTACGTCTCATCCTACGCCTGATTCTGACAGGGAGAGTACCATCAACGACCTTCACCACACCGTCTTAACCCTCACTGATACATCTCCCGCACTTAACTTAATCGATGAAGTAATGCCCATTATCCACCCTGAACTCATTGAATGGAACCAACCAAATCCCCCATGTCTTGACCTCTTCCAGAACGATGAGGCTATCATTGACTTTTTGGAATTAAGGGATAATCTACCAAGCGGGGATCACAAAGCTGGATTCGCCATTGAACTTAATAGCGCAGCATACTTCAGGGCGGATGCCAAATCCTTCAGCTGCAAAAATATAACAATAAAACATGGATCTTCCAGTGAAAACCACACTGTGGCACTATTTGATCCGACAAAAGTAAAAAGAAAGAGCGTATCCAATGGTGAAAACCTCTCTGAGGCGCCTGAGGATGAAGGGTTTGACATCCTCCCTGCTAGTACACAACAGGAACGATCAACGATTCTTATCGAGGAAACCAAAGAATACAATGTGGGGACTCCTGAAAATCCTCATATCATACATCTGGCATCTCTTCTCACTCCAGAGGAACAGCCTCAATTTATAGAGTTCTTCCAACAGCGTCAGATCAACTTTGCATGGTCATATGCAGACATGCCTGGGCTTGATCCTGATTTAGTCATGCATCATCTCACAGTAGCAAAAGGAGCCAAACCTGTCAAGCAGAAGCTTCGTAAGATGCATCCTCAGATTGTCGTGCTAGTCAAAACAAAACTCAAGAAACTCCTGGATGTTGGTTTCATTAGACCAATTGATTATGCAGAATGGATCTCCAATATTGTGCCAGTTGGCAAACCAAAAGGGGGCATCCGCATTTGTACAGACTTCAGAGATCTAAATAAAGCATGTCCTAAGGATGACTTCCCTCTACCAAATATTGACATCATAGTGGATTTGACAGCAGGACATGCCATGCTTTCACTCATGGATGGCTTTTCAGGATACAATCAAATAAAGATCGCACCAGAGGACCAACATAAGACAGCCTTCACATGTCCATGGGGCACATACTACTGGAATGTAATGCCTTTTGGTCTAAAGAATGCAGGAGTGACCTATCAAAGAGCAATGACCACCATCTTCCATGACATGATGCATACTATGATGGAAGATTATGTGGATGATTTACTAGCAAAATCACTCACAAGAGAAGGACATCTCCATATCTTAGAACAAATCTTTGATAGACTGGAACAATATCATGTTCGACTCAACCCAAAGAAATGTGTCTTTGGAGTGACCTCCGGGAAGCTTCTAGGATACATTGTCTCAAGCAAAGGTATTGAGGTCGACCCAGCAAAGGTAAAAGCTATCATGGACATGCCACCTCCAAAGAATATCAGTCAGCTAAGGACACTACAAGGGCGGCTTCAATCCATCCGAAGATTCATTGCACAATTAGCCGATAAGTGTCACCCATTTACACACCTACTACACAAGAACATCCGCTTTCAGTGGGATGACAAATGCCAGCAAGCATTTCAGTCACTCAAAGACTATCTCATGAATCCACCATTGTTGATGCCACCAGATCCAAGTAGACCATTATTGCTCTATATCTCAGCAACAAGTACAGCATTGGGTGTACTACTAGCACAACATAATGCAGAAGGTAAAGAGTGTGCTGTATACTACATCTCTCGCACACTGGTGGGCTATGAACTCAATTACACACCTATTGAGCGAGCTTGCCTAGCAGTAATCTTGGCAGCCACCAAACTGAGGCACTATCTATTAACACACAAGGTACAACTCATTGCAAAGATTGATCCACTCAAGTATTTACTCAGCAAAGCAGCATTGACAGGTCGCTTGGCCAAATGGGTGATGATTCTAAGTGAATTTGACATTGAGTATGTGGACCGTAAAGCTATCAAAGGTCAAGTTATTGCAGATCAGTTGGCCGATGCACCACTCATAGGCGATCATCCTCTCATTTCCAATTTTCCAGATGAAGAGATATTCATGATCACAACAGCACAACCATGGAAACTATATTTTGATGGTTCATACACTAGGCACGGCTCGGGGGCAGGCATTCTGTTTATCACACCTCAAGGTGATAGCATCCCGAAGTCTTACAGGCTCACATTTCCATGCACAAACAACATAGCAGAGTATGAGGCCTTGATCACAGGACTCAGGTTAGCCGTACAATGGAAATTACAAGAACTACAAGTATATGGCGATTCCCAACTAGTCATTCGACAAGCAACAGATGAATATCAAACCAAAGATGATAAACTCATGCCATACAAGCAAATGGTGGACACTCTAAAGACATCATTTACTACTATCACTTTTGAGCAGATACCAAGAGATCAGAATCGAGCTGCTGACGCTATGGCTACTATCGCATCTCTACTAGATCTTCCACAGAATTCAACACGCTACGAGTTCTTGGTAGAACAGCTTTGGATTCCCGCTTATGATATCCCCGAATCCGAAATGATATGTCGCCTTGTCGGCTCCGAATCCCCATGGTATGGTGAGTTCTACACCTATCTTCGCGATCATACCCCTCCTCCCAACCAATCGAATAACCAACGAAAAACCTTCATTCGCCAAACTGCTCGATATACCATTATTGCCGAAACCCTATACCGACGCGGTCTTGATGGTACTCTCCTTCGATGTCTGGAACAAGGTGAGATAACAAAGGCTTTGGAAGAGGTACATGAAGGAATTTGCGGGACTCACTCAAGTGGTCCATCACTAGCCAAGAAGATCATGCGAGCTGGATACTATTGGCCATCTATGGAAAAGGATTCCTACTACTTTGTCAGGAAGTGCAAAAAATGTCAAGTTCATGGCGACCTAATACATGCACCAGCTCAAGAACTGCAACCAATCACAACACCATGGCCTTTTTGTCAATGGGGTCTTGATCTTGTGGGTAAAATCCATCCATCTTCATCCAATGGCCATAAATTCATTATTACCGCCACTGAATATTTCACCAAGTGGATCGAAGCTGTTCCACTTACCCAAGTCACCGGCAAGCAGATCGCCTCATTCATCCTCAACTACATCATCTGCCGGTATGGTGTGCCCATGTCCATCGTCACAGATAACGGTCTTCCTTTCAAAAATCAGGATGTTCGTGAGCTTTGTGAGAAATTTCATATCCAACACCGCTTTTCCACTCCCTATTACCCACAAGGCAATGGTCAGGCCGAAGCATCCAATAAAAACATATTGAGAATCCTAAAGAAGACAGTCAATGATGCCGGTCGTGATTGGCATGTTCAATTGAATCCAGCATTATGGGCATATCGAACTAGCATTCGAACCCCTACAGGTGCAACTCCTTATTCATTGGTCTATGGTGCTGAAGCTATCTTACCTATTGAGGTCGAGATACCATCCTTACGAGTTTCCTTGCATAATCTCATCGATGATGAAGCCTACAGAGTATCCCGTCTTCAGGACTTAGAGTTACTTGATGAGAAGCGACAAGCTGCATACAATCACCTCAAAGCCTATCAGCAGCGCATGAGTAGAAGCTACAATCACCGAGTTAGATCTCGTACATTTGAGGTAGGTGATCTTGTTCTTCGAGAAAATCCTCGCAACCAACCAAACAGAGAACATCAAGGCAAGTTTGAATCAAACTGGTTGGGCCCATATGTTGTCACTGCTGTATTCGGGTCCGGGGCATATCAGTTGGCCACATCAGATGGAGAACCACTCGCAGACCCAATCAATAGCATGCACCTCAAACGGTTTTATACCTAAGGTATACAGAGCATCAGGCTCCCCTACATATCAAGAAAATATCAAAAACATTCAGAAAATGTCCTAAAGAAAATACAAAAACATTCAAAAAAGTAAAGAAAAAATCATGCATCCAAACGGTGAACAACCACTCCGGTGGCACCTTGGGTAAGTGCGATGGTAAAAACATGGCAAACAGGCGCCACTCGTAAAGGCAATGGTTCCAGTATCTTTCAGGCTCGTTGCGATCACATTCATGCATACATACATCCATCCATCCCAACCATGGCTTGTTATTTGACCTGCAATTAAGAAAGTACTCCATGTGTCTAGCATCCCACCTTTTCATAGTCCGATCTACAAACTGGGGGCAATACCCTTAACCTATTGATGGAAGTGGATTCTACATTGTCTTATATATCATTACGCTCTTCATTCAGGCGATCATCCGAAAATGACAAAAACATTCAAAAATGACTCTCAAAATACCAAAAACATTCAAAATTGTTTCACAAAATCCAAAAACATCAGAAAACATTGAAAATTACACAAAAACATGACAAAACTTTGTACATACCCATCTATGCAGATACCAAAACAAACATTAACAAACTACTCACACACTGACCATTTACCAATCAACCACACAATCAACATCAACAAACCAAACTGTCTTTAACACAAGGATGCATCCTTCCTTATCAAAAACAAAGACAAGATGACGTTTTCTTTGACAAGAAAATTCTGTTAAGCTATCAAATGCTTGGTTGATTCGTGAGTAATTCATTTGTTTATCTGTATCGGGATCTTTCAGCATTGTTTTGTATCGTTTGCGCATTATTTCCGATGAAGTTCTGGGGCATGTACTAATGGTGTCTACGTGGGAAGTTCACCAAGCTACGTGATCTTATGCAAAATGCAGTCATAGATCACTACGGCTTGCTGACTACAGCGTATACCTCGACCATATGAACATGAACCATTACCAAGGATCCATATTCTTTATTCTTTATGTATATATACTGTTTGGTTGCAGGTACAATGCTCATCCTTTGATTCCTCTTCCTCCAAATTGGATAAAGGTTTCATTTTTTAGTACGGTATGTACTTGTCTCAGGATCTGATCAAGCCTAAGATCAAGGAGGACGATCCAAGTCATGCACGAAAGGAGATAATCCTTGTCTGTTCCGCAAGCAATACTCAGGTCAACTTGATCCATTATATCAAGTTGCTTGTATTAACTTGCTATATAAAATCCATGAAAGAAATACTCAGGTCATCTTGAATCATTATGTCAAGATGCTTGTATTCTCTTCCAACATTTTAAAGCTCAATGATGAAAATAGAGCACTATGGATCGTCATTTCACCTCATCTGTTTATATCTTGCATTCCGTTGCATATCACCCATCCATTCATTCATATGTAGGCTTTTACATGTAAAAATGATTAATAAAAGCTGGTCTTGGATACAATCACGACCGAGTACTCTGATACATCATCAATGCATTATGCAAAGTCTTAAAACAACCTTGCATAATCATATCATCCTTGCATATAGGTGCATCTTGCATTGCGACCATTCATGTCATTTTTAAACTTAAACATTGCATATAGTTCATTATTGCCATTAGTTTTCATTAAACAAAATCATTTTCATCATTGCACCAATCATAAATAATTAGATTCATTCATGGGATCAAATTGTCTTTGATTGTTTTAAAATCATTTACTAAACATTTCATCCAGTGTAAATTATCCATTATCATCTTATCAACTTATTATTACACACATCCATTTATCCATTTAGATACACAGTGCATTCATCCATTCATTAATAAGCATCTTATTATGTTCATTTTAGAATTCATTCACATTGCATTTATTATCATTACATTAAGGTGCAGTTATTATCCCCATTAGTTATCATATCATCCCATTATCATTTGCACTTACCAACATATTTAAAACGCATTTAGAAACATTCATTTAGGCATTATCATATAAACATTTGTACTTTACATTTGTTTATTCATCTACATTCATTTTAATATCATCATATAAACACTTGTACCTTACATTTGTTTATTCATCTACATTCATTTTAATATCATCATATAAACACTTGCACTTTACATTTGTTTATCCATCTGCATTCATTTCAACATCATCATATCAACATTTGAACTTAACATTTTGTTTATCCATATTACATTCATCTAAACACATCTAAAGCATATCCATACATAAAATCATTCATCTAACCATTGCATTGACATCATCACATAAATCAGCTCATCATTACATCGCAAAAGGAAACATCATACAATCTTGTTCATCCATCAAAAACATAAGCATATATCATCCTAGTATATTTATACATAATATCATTTATTCAACCATTGCAATAAATCAGCTCATCATTACATTGCAATAGGAAACATCATAAAATCCTGTTCATACATCAAAGCATGAGCACATATCATCCTGCATTCATATGTCAGTATCTCACATCATAACTCATCATAAAATCATATCAAACCTGCATTCATATGTCAGTATCTCACATCATAAATCATCATAAAAACATGCATGAAAGAAACATCTCATCAAATGCATACATGTACACGTATACATCTAAGTAATAAATCATCATCATGCATAAACATCCATACATCATCACATGCATATCATCACAAAATGGGATCTCCTCATATATATCATCTCATATATCAGAGTACAATGAAGTCTACAAAATCGGCTACCAAGAGCCATCCAAGATACAGTCCAAAACATAGACAATGATACAACACATGTATACAAAAATGCTCTCTCAGATGCCGCTCTGGCCAGATGCTGTACCTGCACCCCCTCTACCTGCTCCACCACTGGTACCGGCCCCACCTGATCCATCTCTCCGTGGAGGCCTCATCGAACCCCCACTCCCTCCTGCATCTCCTGATCTATCCTGCCGCAAAGGACCCATCACTCCCCCACTGCTCTGCATCCTCTGTGATCGCTCGGATCTGGCCTGCCGCATCTGGGTATAGCTGAGAGCTCGCTGGCTAATCGGTACCACCTGGTCATATAACCCACGCCAGTACTCTATCTCCGCCTGTGCTCGTCGTATCTCTCTCATAATCTCCCCTGACGGCCCCTGCGCACCAGTCCGGACTCTCTCCTGCAGCTCCGCTAAACTCTCCACCGCAGTATCTCTCTCCCGCAGCACCACTGTCAGCTCTGCCTCACGTGCAAATAGCTGCACATCTCTAGCTGCTACCTCCGCCTCTAATCTCTCTACCCGGGTCTGCAAATAACCTATCATGTGCTCCCGCAGATCCCCTGCACCACACTCCCCTATATCCATGGCTGCTGCACCTGTATCACCCCCTCCACTAGGTCCCTCCTCTGCACCACACTCCCCTGCACCACCCTCTCCTGCACCTGTATCCATTGGGATCTCTCTCTCCATCCCCCTCCCACTCAGCTGCACTCCTCCCTGCATCAATGGTCCCTGTGATATCTGCAAAGGTAGTCCACCTCTCCCTCTCCGCTGTCTCGGCATCCCCATCCCTCCTCCACCTCCTCCACCACCACCACCTCCTCCTCCTCCTCCTCCTCCTCCTCCTCCACCACCACCTCCTCCTCGACCTCCTCCTCTCCGTCCTCGTCCCCTCTCATCCTCAAACGCTGGGATCGGCTCCGCTGGATCTGATATCCGTCGGATCGGGTGCGCCGCCCGATACTGGGTATACTCTGCTGTAACCCCTGCATCAACGACCCTCGGTCGTAGATCCCATGGCCTCGCCTGCAATGTCCGGAACTCTGCTAATGCCTGATCATACGGTAGCACTGGACCCCATGCATACCGCTCTCGAATCACTCGAGCATACTCTCCCGATCCGCTCGGCAGACCCTGCTGCCGTCCAAACTGCCTCATAACCCGTCCTGGCACCTGTCTCTCTACGTGATAAGAGGTCCTCCCAATGAGGAATCGGGTCATGAAGACATAAGGTAGTGCCTCCGCATCATCCTCCCATGGCTCACACTCCAAGTATGGCCGCCAGATCACTGCATCTAGGTCATCTAATGCTCGCCTCCACCACTCGAGCTTCCCCAAGTGGGGCTGGCTCATCATACCACTATACATAAACATATAGGGCTGGTCCACGGCTCGAAATCTCAGACTCACTGGTCGAGTCACTGGTAGGTGCTCCCATGCCCACACATGCAGCAACGTCATGCCCACTGCTAGAGACCCCCGCCCTCTGTACACTACCTCGTGTAACTCCTGATACATGTGCGCTAGCACGCACGGCCCCCAAGCATATCGGGTCCCCTCTGTCACCATCATCTCAATAACCTGTCCCCATCCGACCGCCAATCCATGTGACCGCCTGTCTGGACACAGAAGCCCTCCCACGATCCTTGACAAAACTGCTGGAAGGGGCTCATATAGTGCCGCTATATCCTCCCAGGCAATCGACCCATCATCAATGAATACGTCCTCATCAAAAATCCTCTGGCAAGACACTGTCCCCCAGGATCGATCATACGTCACCAGCCGCCCTCGAATCGGAATCCGCAGAATACGCCACACGTCCTCCAAAGTCACCGTCATCTCGCCCTGAGCCAGATGGAACGTGCATGTCTCACTGTGCCATCGCTCTGCTAACGCTGTAATCAGGCCGTGATTCATCCGAATCACGGGCATATGCATCACCTCATAGAGCCCAGTAGCCGCAATACAATCTATCTCAATCTGAGTCAAACGATCTCGCAACCCCTGTGTCGCGGGGTGGCGCTCGCGTAACTGCAACACGCGTAGATCCTCCTGCACATAGACATTCATCAAACCACCATCAGTTGTTTTGTTATCAAACTTTCTTAAGTTTAAACCTAGACTATCATCAGATACTTTGATCAAGTATCTTCGAGTCTCAACAGGTAAGCAATCATGGCCGCCTAGACTTCAACAGGCATTTCTCCTAACAAATGACCTAAGTCTCATCAGGCTGCTATGGTTCAAAACAACTCCCACTTCACCTCGTCATCCATCAATCGTTACGGTATCAGGAGATTTGTTTTGTCCGAAACTGGGGCATCTTGTACCCTAAAGCAAAAGCGCTATTTAACCTACAAAAGCGCTCATTCGGAACAATAGCGCTACAACAATGTCAATAGCGCTCAAACAGCCCTCCAATAGCGCTACAAAAAACGAAAGCGCTAAAACCACTCCACAATAGCGCTATTAAACGACAATAGCGCTCAATTAGCTACACCATAGCGCTACAAAAACAAAGGCGCTAAAAACACTCTACAATAGCGCTATTACACATCAATAGCGCTCAATTGACCCTGCAGTAGCGCTAATTTATCAACAGCGCTCAAACTTGCCTACCAAAGCGCTAAAACCATTCAAAAGCGCTACAACTAGCCTACAAAAGCGCTATGGCGGTACAATGGCGCTAATTTATGGAGCAAAAGCGCTAAAAACATAGTTCCAGCGCTCTTGCTCCGACTTGACTTGGACTTCGCTAAAAACATACCAAAAATGCATAAAAAGTGAGTTTTCGAATTTGCGTACCGCTGGTCCATAGTCGGCTGGGCGCTGGTACCGGCGGACTCGCTCAAATCGGTGCTCGGTGATCGGAAACGGCATCGTTGCTCCTCCTTGCTCCTCCAAATGTCACTGTCAGAGCTCTAGTTTTCAACTGGTCGCGGTCACAAATGATCCTATTTTCACCCCTTTCACCCCATTTATACCCCCCGCCGTCACCGTAACTTCGCCCTGCTCATCGCCGTGGTCCCCGTGAACTTCCCGAGCCCCCCATTTCTCCATGTTTCCCCCAATTTCTTCTATTTTTCCCCAGTATACCTAATTTCTTCTATTCCACCACCCTGCCAATTTTCATTCTTTTTCGAGAGATCGCCCGATTTTTTGAAATTTTTCGGCCCATCTCTCGAGGGGGCATACCACCCATTAAATTTACATTTTATGGGGCATTTCTTCACACCAATTTTTCTTTCTTTGAAACGATGCGATAAACTGCACCGTCTCAAAGAGGGGCAAATGTAGTCACATAAATCTGTCCATTTTAATTAAATGAATATTTCGTATTTATTTGATTAAAAATCCACTAACCATCAATTAATTAAATTAATGTTTAATTAATTCATCCCCAAACATTCTTCTATTAATTAAATAAATTATTCAATTTATTTTAATTAATTCATTAAATCAAATTCCCATCAATTAAATAAATAAAATCAATTTATTTAATTAAATCTCTCTTTTCCTCTTTTAAATAAATTAACATTTATTTAAATCATTTTAAAACCCCCCCCACTTGCATTTTCCTACAAATGCAACTTGCACACATTTATTGAAATAAATGAATTTTTATTTTAATAAAATCTTATTTTCCCTCACCCACCAAATCCACTTGCAAAATCTAATCCCCTTCTAGATTCTTCTAACCCCTTCCTGATTAGCCTAATCCATCCCCTAATTATTGTCACATTCCTAAGCAAAATGGAGTCACTTCTCAAAGACTCCAAAGTCTTTGAAAAGCATTTAATGCTTTGTGTGTTCAACAAATTAACCTCCAAAGTCTTCCAAGACCACTAATGGCTCTTACATGACCATTTATGGCTCTTACATAACCATTTATGGTTATTTCAATCTTGTCTCCCCAAACATTTATTGTTTGACCATATTCATCCATTTCACATTTGCACAAGATTTTATCCATTGGATAAAAGCTTTATTCTTTGAATAAAGAGTTTATTCATTCAACCAACCTTGACTCAAAATCCCAAGGTCATATCAGGCATTTAATGTTTATTCCCTCTCCTCTCAACCTATCTCACATTGACACTTGTCATCCTGGGATTGGGTTGAAAGCCCTCACATGGATTTGAAATCATTCAATCCTGACCCTTGTTGAGATTACTCAATCTCAACCATCCATTGCTCCATTTTTCCTATAAATAGAGCTCATTCCTTCATAATCCAGATCCTGAAAACTTGTATGCATTTAGACTATAGACATTTTAGAGAGCATTTTAGCATAAACAATCTAAATCTTGTCTTTTTGGTAAAATACTTCATTTTAGCATTAAAATAGCTTTTTATTTCACATATTAGAGCTATTCTATAAATCTCAATCCTCCATAAGCATCCATAGTGCAAAAAGCTGCTGAGAGCTACACTATTTTGGAACTTGGAGAGGAGAGGAACAAGGGAGAAGAAGCTAAGGCCATGCTAAGAGGCAGTTGGAGATGTCTCATGATCATTTGTTCTATTTATTAGATATATTTAGCATGTTTCTTTTAGTGTCTCTTTTGGAATGCCTTCATTGTTTCAGTTTTTGATTGATTAACTCTAACATCTTGTGATTTTGTGTTGTTTGATCAAGAACTAACCTTGTGCCATTTAGGAGGGCATCACTACCCACCACCGCTAGCACTACATCTACCCTACCAACCCCACTAGCACCAAGCACCAACCCTCTCCCTCTATCTAATCCCCCTCTCCCGCCTCCTCCACCACCTCCCCCACAACCTCCTCCATCATCTTCGCCTCCCTCTCCTACCTCCTCTTCCTCCTCATCTCTTTGTATGGCTCCCCCTCGCCTCTGTGGTTTCTCATCCTCATCATCATCAAAGGCAGGTAAAATCTCCGCTGGATCAGATATACGTGCCACTACATGTACCATGAAATAAGCTGCAAACTCTTTTTTCATCCTAACATCCACAACCCCAACCCCATAATCCCAAATCTGTCTTGCTAGTGTCATATACTCCTCCATCGCTACTATGCTATCTAAAGTGGGTCCCCACTCTGGCACATCCTATCTCTGACGAGCATATAAACAAGCTCCCTGTAGCATCCCCTATTGTCTACCATACTGTTGTTGAACACGGTTGTACAAGAATCGCTCAATAATAAAGAGCGTCCGCCCGATCAGATACCTCGACATATACACAGGGCATCTTTATCCCATCCTCGGCCCACACCTTGCAATCTATATATGGTCTCCAAATGACCATATCGATATTATTCGTGCTCTCTGCCAATGCTCTAGTTTGTCCATCTTATGCTGGACAACTACACCTGTATAACCATAAACATAAGCTCACCCAACTGGCATATCCCTATCTACAATCGTTCTTGACATAGGAATGTGCTCCTAGGCCCACACCTATAACAATGTCACCCCAGCTGATAAACTAGTGTATCCTAGATACACCACCTAGTGAAGCTTTCTGTAAATATGGGCCAACATACAAGACCCCCATGCAAACCTGTGCCCCTGCATCACCATGTCCTCCAACACCAATCCCCATCCCATAGCTATTCTCTTTGACCTACAGTTGGAACACAAAAATCCATCAATAAAACCTACTAGTACAGATGGCAACGGAGCATAACCAAAATCCAAAAACTCCTACCATGGGATCTCATACCTGCTGATCTAATCATCCTAGAAGATGTGATAGAGAGCCTCTATCCCACCCTCCTCAATCTGCTCGTATGCCAACAAGGCCCCAACTATAGGAATCTGCATAATCTGATAACAGTCCTCTGGTGTGACTATTATCTCGCCCGTAGCCAAGTGGAAGGTGTTCGTATTACTGTGCCACCTCTCTGCCAAAGCTGTCAATAAACCTCGGTTAATGATATACCGAGGCATGTCTAGTAAAGAGGACAACCCACATCTCTCAATCACATCTCTATCAGCCTGTGATAAGCACAAAATCAATGACCATGGTCTTGTAAACTGCTCTCGAGATTGAAGCACGCCAAGCTCTGCCTGCAAAGCAACAACTATCCATCATCGGTTCCCAAATCTTTCTGATATATCCAATCAAAGAAAAATCAACTTGAAACAATGAAGAATCTCAAGAACACAACATCAATCAAAGACCCATATCAAAAATTAAGACTCATATCAAAAATCTAACCCATATTGCAAGCATCAAATCTGATCCATATCGAAAATCTAACCCATATCAAAAATCAAGACCTGTATCAAGAAATCCAGTAAAAATCCATAACGTAAGCAATCAAAGGCCCATATCGCAAGCATCAAATCAGGACTCATAACGCAAGCAGCATCAAAAATCCATAACGCAAGCAATCAAATCAAAATCCATATCGAAAGCATCAAATCAGGAATCATATCAGAAATCGAGAATCGGGACTCATATCGGACATTAACTCAAAAGGCAAACACCAAAGATCCACATCAAACTCAAAATCAGGATCCACGTCAAAAATCAATCAACTTGGCACTCCCTATCAAAAGCAATTCATCTTGACAATAGCAAACTCCAATCATCATATCAGAAATTGAACCTCACCACAAAGCAGGACAAACATTGATTCAGGACCCACAGCAGAATAATCAGCAAACACATATCAGCACTTAAGCCATCTCTCTCATCTATTCGACTCACGATGCAATCTTCCAACCTTTTTCACCAATTTCGGACCCTACGTGCTAAACCAAGGCTCCTACGCACTAAGCTGCTACTTATGTGCTATCTTTTTTCCCCCAATACGCTAGACACTTTACTCTACGTGCTAAATCCCCCCACATGCTAACTGGTCACTCCACTGCGCTACCCTGCTAACCGCATGTGCTAACCTATCTGACGTGCTACTCTATCTACCCCATGCGCCCTTTTGTAGACCATATGCGCTAAATCTGTCTACGTGCTAACCTAACCTACTAGCACATTACTAAAAGCTACTCAGACGCTAACCTACCTAGGTTAATCCTACGCGCTAACATGTCTATCATATGCGCTATAGGACCTAACCTACGCGCTAAACCGACAAATTTCGACCAAAAAATTAAAAACGTGATCAAAACAAGCCAAATAAATAAATAAACGTGGAGAGATTTCGACCACTTACAGGTGGGCCATAGGCGGTGGGCCTCCGGTATCGATGAACGCACTCAAATCGGTGCAAACCATATGGAACCGACATCTTCGTCAGAGCTCAAATGTCACAATCACAAAGAGCCAAGTGTGTAAATGATTTTTCAAAGTCACTTTTTACCTATTTATAGGGTAAAATCAACATGGTTAATAAGTGGGGCATGTATTTTCCTCACTTTTTCATTTTGAACCTTATCAACATCATTATTGGGAGATGAATCAATAATGTGCATTCGACACAATAAAAAATTTTAAAATGCGATTAATCCAAAAATGCTCATCAAATCGACAAATTTTTCAAAATCCTTGATTCATCTCCCGAGGGGGCATCATCTATATCATTCATCAAATCTGGGGCATCATATCGACATCTCGACACACAACATCATATCGATCAAATTTTGACAGCATATCCGGCAAATTTTCTTTGAATCAACATGTGCACACACGTCACTTCAAAGAGGGGCAAAATGTAGACTATAAATATGACCACTTTCCTAAGTGAATATTTAATATTCATTTTTAACCTCATTCATCTATTTAATTAAATTCTTCACATTCATCTATTTAATTAAATAAATTAGTCAATTTATTTAATTAAGTTCACCTAAGCTTTTTCTAACCTTTAATTAAATAAATCACTTTGTTTAATTAATTCCTCTTTCTCCCTTTTTAATTAAATTTACATTTAATTAAATTGATCCTTGCAAATAAATAAATCTAATTTATTTATTAAATCTCCCACTTGTATTTATGCAAGTTGCATCTATTTCACTGAAATAAAGTAATTTTATTTTAATTAAAATCCTTTTTCCTCCACTTGCATTTTTCTACATCTCCCACGTGTCTCCTTAACCCCCTTCTAGATTCTTCTAATCACTTCCAATTTAGCCTAATCCATCTCCTAAATATTGTCACAATCCTAAGCAAAGAGAAGTCACTTCTCAAAGCCTCCAAAGTCTTTGAAAACCATTAAAGGCTTTATGTCCTCAACAAGTTAACCCTCAAAGTCTTCTGAACCATTTAAGGCTCTTACATAACCATTAATGGTTAACTCAACCTTCTTGCATGATTAGAGACTTTCTCTCTAACTGAACCCTCATCTAACCCAAGGGTCTCATCAAGCATTCATGGCTTTAACCTTGGTTATCTCTTTAACCCTTGCACAAGAGTTTACCCCTTGGGTAAAAGCTTTATCCATTGGATAACCCTAACTTAACCTTAACCCTTACCTCCTAAGGTAACCTTCATGTCTTCTCAAGCATTTAATGCTTCTTTCATCTCCTCTCAAGCAACCTCTTGTTGACAATTATCACCATTTCATTGGTGAGAATTGTAAACATGGATTGATTAACTTTCAATCCTGGCCCTTGTTAAGATTACCCAATCTTGACCATCCATTGCCCTATTTTTCCTATAAATAGAGCTTTCATTCTCTCATTTTTCAGAATCCAAGTCTTCATGCATCAAACTGTTAGTCTAATTAACTAAGCATTTTAGCCTCTCTTTGATAAATCATCTTAATAAGAATTTAGAATCATTCTAATATCATAGAATATCCATGATAGACTAGTATATCAATGCTAGGATAATTAGCTAATCTTATCATCATCTTTACACTAACTTAATTATCATAGTTTCAATAGCATGCATATCTAGGAATGCATTCATGTATAATAATCAAACATCACTCGTTCTTGGAGTTGTCATTCCTAAGTCACTTTGCTCAGTGATCTGAGAGCAAAGGCATTGGCTTTAGGGATCCTGTGAGATAGAGAACAATGGGACACCCCTTGGGAAGTTGAGCTATTTCAGTATAGTTCCTATAACTTGCACCAAGAGTTTCATTAGTGTGTGGGCCTTTTGAATCAAACTTTTACGTTTCTATCACACTCAAATCCAGCACACACTATCATCAACAAGATATACAAGTACGTGTACAACATGATATGTAAGTTAAATTTCATTTTTATATATTATTTAAATAAAATGCAATAACGATAGTATGTAGGCATCATCAATCACTCAAAAACATCTTTTAGATTACTCAAAAAATGCAATTGCTATATGAAAGTAAGTTGTGTGTGTGTTAGTTTCCATCATGACCTTTATTTACAAAATGGCTAGACTCCTCTCCTTGACCATGTCCTTGACTTTGACTAAACTTGCACTCATTCAAATGCATTCACACATCAATAAGTTAGTCCAAAAACCATAGTCAAAGATAATGAAAAAATGATGACATCATAATTTAATTCAATTTGCATTTTATAATTTAATCTAATTTATTACATTATTAAATTAAGTAATTAGATGGGATGTGACACAATCTTTTTTCTAATACATTTGAAATTATTTCTCCTCTAATTGATGTGTTTCGATATTCTCTATCACCCTTTAACATCAATGACAAAGGGATGCTTAGATTTTTACTTTGAAACATTCTCTCTTTGTGTCTAATACAATACATGCACTCTTACCAACTAAATTTCACCACAAGACCACCATGTGTACTTGTGACAAGGAGTCGATACTCCCCCAATACATTCCCTTGATTTAAGAGGATTGAGAAACCACTCCTAGCTTCCACCTGAGATATTCAAATGTTTCCTTTGGAAGGGTTTTTGTAAAGATATTTACAATATGTTCTTTTGTCTCAACATATGACTATATCTTAACTTTTTTATTTGCAACTTTCTCTCTCAAAAATGATACTTTACTGAAATATACTTTATCCTTGAGTGCATCACTGGATTATTTGATTTGAAATGTTTATGAAATTTGTATTGTCATAAAGAATAGGAATGGGATCATCATACTCAATTTTCATGTACTTTAAAATCAATTTCATCCATAGTACTTGAGTACAACATAAAACTGCAGCAACATACTTCACTTCTGTTGTAGAAAGAGATACTTAGTCTTGCTTCTTGCTCAACCATGATACAAGGTTGTCACTAAGAAATAATGCACTGCTACTAGTGTTATTTTGGTCATCAACACTTTTAGCCCAATCTATATCTGTATATGTTGTCAAACTAAAATTCTCTCTTTTAGGGTACCATAGACCGAAATCTAATGTAGCTTTTAGATATCTAAAACTTATTTTTACTACTTTTACCTAAGTTTCTTAGGAGTTGCTTGAAATCTTGCTTCCATATATATTGCTTACATTATATCTAGTCTAGAAGCATTTACATACAATAAAATACCAATCATTGATCTATACAAAGTTTGATTTGATAGATTATTGAGAATCGTCATTTCCAAATAGAACACCAATTTCAGAGGATATTTTTGGAGGACACTATAAAAGAAGATGAAGAGTAACCTAAAATTTAGTTTAATATTTAATTCATAGATTGATGGACAAACAAGGTTAGTAAATGAAGTTTCTAATTTTTTTGAGATGTCTAGTAGGACATAAGGAATAAATTGTCTTATAATACTACTACAAATATAGTTTGCATAAAATAATCTAGTTAAAAAAAGCATAGGAAAGAAACCATTCCATATAATGATTTGATTGCATTGTAAAGGAGTAGTAAAACTCAAAGATTAGCAAAGAAGAGAACATGAGTATGGAAAAAAATAAGTTATAAACTACATGGAAATAGTGCACAATCAGGTTAGGGAACACTTCAAGACAATGAGGAGCAAGAACAATATTTAGGTAGATGAAAAGAGGAGACACTAGGAATTTGTAGTTGAGGATGAAGTTATAATATATCTCATAAAATAAATATTCTTAGTAGGCACATGCAACTAATTGAAGATGTGTAAGTTTGGACCATCTAAGATTCTCCTAAGTTTGGACCATCTAAGTTTGGTCCATCTAAGATTCTCCAAAATTTTTATTTAGGAAGCCCATATGAATTTCAGTTAGTAGAAGCAATAGACATATCACCTATATTCAACATTGTAGATCTTTATTAGTATCATGAAGGATAGTCAAGAAATGATAGTAGAGAAGTTTCTCTCAAGGAAAAGCTACCAAATAAATAATAGGAGCATGTAGAGAAAGATTTGGACAATAAAATTAGATGCAGTACCAAAAAATATAAAATATAGAGAATACCTAGTAAAGTGGAAGGGGGTATTGTTCAAGGGGTTAGAAAATTCCATGCATGCGAGATTGTAGACAAGATAATTGGAGCTATAAGTGATTCCAAAAAGGCAGGTGATAGAATAGTTGAATAAAGCTATACATTTATAATGAAATGACTTATTAAGAAGACTTGATTGCAGATATGAACAAAAAGTGATACGATAAACATACATCATTTAGTGATTCAAGGAAGAACAAGCCAAATGAGCTATTTCACACCAAATATCTATGATAAAGACAACAATGCTTTAGGATATGCACAAAGTGATTTTGGTGCACACAAATTGTAATAAAATAATTTGCCTAGTGGAAGCATAGACAATCATATGATTTGACAAGGAAACACAAAATAAAATCCAAATTATAAAAAATATATCTAAGATTTTGTCAAAAGGATCATGAAGACCATAAAATTTTGTTGATTCATAGATAATAAAGAAATGGGTCAAGAAGGAAAAATTGGAGAAGTACCAGTCTGAGATTAAAAAAAAACTTCAACAATCATGTTTGTTGCATTGAGCTTCCTCTCTCCTTGTCGCCATGCATAATGCAATCTTGCTTGACTATCAACTTATATTCTACTTGCATTCTCCTCTTCTATCATAGAGACATGTCGATCGATGCTAAAAACTTGAATAGATTTTTGAAGAGAATATGTTTGTTTCAAGCTTTAATAACTGTTTTATAATCCGCCAATACAAAATATAAAATGTTGATATAGAAAATAGTTTTGATCCCACTAAGGAGGTCATCCCTCACTTCTAACAATAGTAATGAGAATAAAATTGGTGTCAAATGCCATCTTGTCTTGGCCTTGATAGTCTTAGTGGGCAACTTTCTAAAGAATTATGAGCATTATGAATGTTACCAAGTTTTTGATATGGTTTGGTTTGATTTCAAATTGCGAGGATTCAATAATAATGACCTTGCAGTATATAAAGTGGTTTGGTTTGACTTCATACTTAATAAAGTTTGATTACCATGAATTTACAAAAAGAAAAGTGGTTTATGCCCGGTCAATCCATTAAGCTCCTTAGTATAATAATATTAATTTATAGCTCATAAAAGAAGGAAAACTATTCATTGATAATAAGTATTCATTTCTCAAGCATCATCATTTTGTCACAAACAATTAACACTATTTATATTCAATAAAGTTGGCATATTTTTATCATCAACAAGATATACAAATATGAATACAACATATTATGCTTGAGTTAAATTTCATTTATCTATTGATTAAATAAAATGGATTAACAATAGTATCTACACATCATCAATCACTCAGAAATATCCAATAGGTTATTTAAAAAATGCAAGTGCTATATGAAACTAAGTGGTTTGTGTTTATTAGTTTCCATCATGACCATTATTTACCAAATGGCTAGACTCTTCTCCTCGATCATGTCCCCATGTTTAACTAAACCTGCACTCATTCAAACACATTCACATGTCAATAAGTTAGTTCAAAATCAATAGTTAAACATAATGGGAAAATGTTGACATCATAATTCAATTCATCTTTTCATTTGCATTTAATAATTTAATCTAATTTATGAAATTGTTAAAGTAATTAATTAGATGGGATGTGACATAATCCTTTTTTGATACATTTGGAATCATTTCTCCTCTAATTAATACATTTTAACATTCTCTTGTTGTGTCTAATATAATCCATGCATTGTTACCAGCTTAACTTCACCACAAGACCACCATGTCTACTCGTGACCATGAGTCAATACTCCCCCTATACATCATCTTGATTTAAGAGGAGGGAGATACCACTCCTAGCTTATGCCTGAGATATTCAAATGTTTCCTTTGGAAGAGTTTTTGTAAAGATATCCATATTATGTTCTTTTGCCTCAACATATGAATCCATCTTAACTTGTTTATTTGTAACTTTCTCTCTCAAGAAATGATACTTTAATAAAATATACTTTATCCTTGAGTGCATCACTAGATGATTTGAAATGTTTATGGCACTTGTATTTTCACAAAAATAGGAATGGGATCATCATACTCGATTTTGATGTACTAGAGGGTCTATTTCATCAATAGTACTTGAGTACAACATAAGACTGCATCAACATACTTTGATTCTATTTTAGAACGAGATACTTAGTCTTGCTTCTTTCTCAACCATGATACAAGGTTGTCTCTAAGAAAGAATGCACTACCAGTAGTGCTATTTTGGTCATTAACAATTCTAACCCAATCTACATCTGTATATGTTGTCAAACTAAAATTATTTCTTTTACTTGGTACCATAGACCAAAACCTAATGTAGCTTTTATATATCTAAAATATATTTTTACTATTTTTACATGAGTTCTTAGGAATTTCTTAAAATATTACCACCCTATATATTGCTTACATTATATTTGGTCTAGAAGCATTCACGTACAATAAACTACTAATAAATGATATATACAAAGTTTGATTTGATAGATTGTTAAGAAGCGTCATTTTTTAATAGAACGCCAATTTTATTAGATATTTTTTTAGGACACTGTGGAAGAAGATGAAGAATGACTTAAAACTTAGTTTGATAATTTATTCACATATTGGTGAACAAACAAGGTTAGACAATGAACAACAAGAAAAACATTTAGGTAGACAAAAAGAGGAGACACAAGGAGTTTGTAGTTGGGGATGAAGTTATAGTATATCTCATAAAATAAATATTCCTAGTAGAGACACACAACAAATTGAAGATGAATAAGTTTGGTCCATCTAAGATTCTCAAGAATTTGTATTTAGGGATCCCATATGACTTTAAGTTACCAACAACAATATACAAATCACCTATATTCAACATTGTAGTTCTTCATCAATATCATGATGATCTATCAATAAACGACAATATATAAGTTTTTCTCAAGGAAAATCCACCAAATAAATAATATGAGCATGTAGAGAAATATTTGGGAAACAAAATTAGATGTAGTACCAAAAATATAGAATATCGAGAACACCTGGGCAAATGGAACAAAGGACCATTATAAGAATCATCATATATTTCACAAGGTGAGATAGAACGCTTTGGATTTTCTCTATAGCTAGAAAAGTGTGGGACTCAATTTTGAAATAACCACAAGTATCAGATGCATGGGCATCCTAGCAGCCCTTGCATGTTTCATCGTAAAATCTCAATTTATACCACAAAATAAAGAAAATTCTACTATTATCTCATCCAGAACATACATGATTGCAATGGCTTTAGATCAATTTATGAAAAGTTATTTTCATTAGAAGTTCATAGTATATAACATTCAACATATAGTTCATTAGGGGTAGCTTGCACATCCTTTTCATACCTTGTGACATCAAACTAAAATATCATAAGGAAAATGGGACTAGGTAGATCTTCAATTCGAACTGTATCAGATTTCATTAATACTTGGAGTTTCACCAATAGATTTAGCTTGACCTAAATGTTTTGACATCAAGCTTTGGGGCATCTTGCAACTAATGTAGATCATTCCTAAGGAATAGAATTAATGTATAAGCACATCTTATATCGATTACAAATCAATAGATAAGGTGATATGTAGATAAAATAGTTGATGCATTAGGAATTAGGAGATAGTAAGAATAGTTAAATTTTTAAGTTGACCAATTCATTATAAATATGACATGTAAGCTTATAATAAGCCTATGGAAACCTATAACTATAAGTTTGTAATAAGCCTATGGAAACCTATGATCCAATATATAATGTGCATCTAGTAGGCCAATGAGCATGTTGTAATTATTTTGGTAATGTTGAATCAATAAGAATTTTTTCATTTTATGATATTTCTATTGTGTTAAATCTTGGATGCATGGTTGGATAGACCTCTCTTTGGATCCTCCATCTATGACCATAGTACTAGGAATTCCATTAGAAACATTAAACCTTATTAGAACCTTCAAAAAGGCCTTAATAATCTACTTCATATCAATAGAAACTCCCTACACAATTTATTTTTTAAACACATATCTCTCATAATCTTGCACCTACAATATGTGTCCAAATTAATCATATATCTCTTCTTTCCAATTTTAACATTTGTCCAAAGTAAATCTCTTATTAAATTATTTATCTAATTCATCTATGATGAACACACTAACTAGGATAAGGAGAAATAAAGAAAAAATACACTTTTTGGCAAATGTAAAACCTACTAATAATGGAAACAAATAAAGCCTACCGCCTAGAATAATTGGTTACAATTATCATATTGTAAAAAATGGGAAACAAATAAACAATTTTATTAAAATCCTTATAGGAGACGAAAATACACATTGATAATTGGGTGGGTGTGTTTAATTATTCACAAGTATGTTTGTTTTGTAAATAAAAACTCTATATAATAAATAGTGGGAATTTTAAAAAATTTCAATGCAGTAACATATATTAATAAATAAAACTATTTTTGACAATGATACATGTAGAGGGGGGAAAAGTAAACCACTTTGAAAGGAATGTGGTAACCTCTCGAGGAATCACTTAATCAGTCCCTCCACTTAGGATAAGCACAAAGAGTGGAAATTGTCAAGTGCTAGTAGATAAAAATGATTTAATTATGGAACCCAAAAATACAAATCATAGTGACATTTTGGTGACCTCTATTAGCTCTCTACCCAAGATGCATATGTGGGTCATGGACAACAGTACAACACCCTAGCTATTGCAAGGTGTGCACCCTTGGTCTCCTTGTGTTGTGCAACACAACGCTCAAGTTTGTGACATGGCTTAACCGCCTTCTATAGATTCTATGAGTCCAGCGGTTGTATCGGGAATTAACAGGTCGATATTTTGGTGCAATGGCAACCGCACTTGTAATAAGTGGTATAAGAGCTTGGTCACATATTCAAACCCCTCGCTTGCGCTAGGGGGGATTGTTGAAAGGTTTGTTCCCTTGGTCTCCTTGTGTTGTACAATGCAACGCTCAGGTTTGTGACATGGCTTAACCGCCTCCTATGGATTATATAAGTCTAGTGGTTGTATCGAGCATTAATAGGTCAATATTTTTGTGCAATGACAATCACACTTGTAACAAGTGGTATCAAAGCTTGGTCATAGGTTAAAACTCCTCTCTTGCACTGGGAGGGATTGTTGCAAGGTGTGTGCCCTTGGTCTCCTTGTGCTATGCAGCGCAATGCTCGAGTTTGTGACATGGCTTAACCGCCTTCTATGGACTCTATAAGTCTAGTGGTTATATCATGCATTAACAGGTCGATCTTTTGGTGCAATGACAACCACACTTGTAACATTAGCATCCCATACAAACAAAGTATGAAGTTTGTACTAGAAAATATAGATGCAACAAGACATGGGTTTCTATGTTTTAAGTACAATGATCAGAAAATAGAGAACGAAACTAACTATAAATAAAGAGTAAAATGATAGGAAAATGGAAGAATACATTTACAATAGGTCCATGAATGAAGCCTTAAGTGAATGTGAATCTCCTTTAATAACCTACACACAAGACAAAAAACAAAAATGTTGGGGTTGTGTTTTAGATATTTGTCATAGTAAGTCCCTTGTTTCAGTGTTTCCACCTCAATGTATAACCAAGATAGATGATAGATAATGTGATAAACAAAAAATACAAATGAACAAGATAAACGATATTCTATGGAGATAATATGATAAATATGCAATAATAAGGGAAGAAAATCCCCTTCCACACCCAAAACGTAGGGAGCTTGTTGAGGTGAAGAAGATGGATGAAACCCTTTGAAGCACAAAGTTATGGTGATGGTAAGGATGTAATGAGAAAGATGCAACAATGGTGTAAAATACATTGAAACCAAAGGTGGAGAAGAAAGAAATCAATTAGAGTTTTCACAGAATGTCGAGAGAGACAAAAGAAATCAATGAGCAAGATGCAATCAAAAAGGAAATTGATATCGATGCACATGGAAGGAGGTGTTACAACTTTTGAAAATAGAAGGTGTAATGCCCCAATGGCCACCTTTGGATTGTATTTTTATGGAATGCTACTGTGGCGCTTGGACCTCTTTGCATCGTGCAACTTTCCCCGAGTTAGATAGTCAATAGGATCAAGAAAAGGACAAACAAGAAATCGACAAGGCAAGCCAAGTGAGAACGTGAGTGGAAGAGAGGGGAATTATTTTGTCGACTTAAAGTGGAAGCACTTATGTAGTATGGAATTGCATGAGGTACACTTTACTACGTGACAATACATAATTTAATTTTTTTATAATGATTTAACTAATTTCCTCAACTTGATAATTTTAAGAGATACATGCATTATTTTACCTAAGAATCTAATTTAATATAAGATCCTTTATTTTTTTGAATTGGAAATAGCTTACTAATAAAATTATTAAAAGTGTCATAGATAATTACATATCAAATTGCATGTTTGAAGCATTATATCACCCTACTTGTTAACTAATATCTATACTAATACACAGACCATGTAGGATCTCCATACAAAATAAAAATACCATGAGAGTAAGAGCTTTACTATGCACCATGTTACCACGTATTCAGGCCATGCAAGGCCTTACTAAAAAAACAACAAAAAATAGATTATGCAAGGCCATCCTTACTAGAGTGAATTAGGCATAATATGCTGTAAAATATACTAATTAACATATATATGCTCAACCAACTATTAGTAATGATAAAAAGTTACAACTTTCATTGTATCCATCCATATTATATACAGAATCAAGTAAAATTTATTTCCAATTCAAAGTGCGCTTATCCCTACATCCCTCTAGGTCACCACAAAAACACATCTATACTTCTTTAGCATGAAGACCATAAAAAAATATTAAATTATAAATTTTAGATGTTCTACATATAGGGAAAATATTTAAATTGGAAGAGCATATATATTAGGGTATTTTTGCAGGATTAATAGCCATTTGAAATAATATTTTTTGGCTTCTATGACAATATACCACATGTATTTCATAAATTTTGTCCATTTTTAAGAAAAAAATTTGAAATCCTAGCAACTATTTAGGTGCTTGATCACATTTGGTGCTTTATTCATAGAGTATAGATCAGTTTGGGTTTTATTTTAAATATCTCAGTGCCATCACAACATTTGTATCTATCAATCATGTCCTTCTTTTTGTCAAACTGTACCTAAAATTTAATGCTCTTGCATACTTCCCTTAAGATATAATATGTTCTCCAATGGGAACGAGGTAGGTTGAAATTTGTACTAAAGGAATCCGAAGATTTTAATTGGTTATTCCAAATTATATCACTAAAGTGCCTTATTCCTTTCATGCACCATGATTTGGTAGAGCACCCTTGTAACATAGCAAGAGACTTATCTTTATTATATAGATTCCACATATCAATCTTGAGGGGTAGATTTTATTTCAACTCTTATCCAATAACTCATAATCCTTGATCAACACTTTCAATTTCTCCCAATATTTCCTTAAGCTTTTAAACACATTGGAATCTCCAGGGGAAAAAGGGAAACTACCAAATAATAATTCAAAGAGGGGAAGATGTTTCCATGATTTTAGCTTTCTTTGGTACTATCAAATGAATACTGTTTCTTACTAATTTATCTTCCAAGATTCTTTCTCTTCTAATGATTTGATAATCCATTTGACAACTAATGAAATTACTCCTTTTTTTAAGGTCTTTTAAACCTATACCTCCTTCACGTTTATCTAAATGATGTCATTCTCATTTAACTACACACCCTTTTTTTTACCTTTTCTACCAGACCAAAAGAAGTGTCTTATTTATTTTTCAATTTCATTTACTTGGTAGTTGTATAATAGCCAAAGAGAAACATAAGCTATACGAGGAAAGGATATTTTGACACACTTGAATCCTTCCAATCAAGGATAAATATTATTTATTCCACCTTCTAAGCGTTTTGTCTATTTTCTCTTTTATCCAATTCCATGTGTCTTTCAAATAGGGATTCACTACAAAGGGGATACCAAGGTACCTAACATGATTTTTAGAACCTCCCCACTAGAATTTATATTTAACAAATAACTTAGGCAATTGTTTTCCCAAATAAAATTATGAATTTAATTGTGGACAACTTTTACACCAAAGGTTTTACAGAAAAGATTCAATTTTTACATTACGTTATCAAAATTATCCTCTTCAATCTTCACAAAGAGGGTAGTATCATTTACAAATTGAATGTTCAAAGGGTATTCTTTATTGAAGATGGATATACATTTAATATTAGGGGTCACAATTGAGTCTCTTAGGAGATAATAGATTGCATTAGATGCGATCACAAAGAGAGAAAGCGTAAGCAAAAAACCCTATCTTAAAGACCTTTACAATAAAATTGTTCAAATAGAGAAACATTAACATCCACTTGGTCCACTTGGTCCACAACATATCTTAAGAAAGTACTGACCATCAAGATAAAAGTATTGAGCCAGTTTTCTATTATTATTATTAATATAATATATTAGTGGCTTGCCACTTTCGCTTAAAAAAAAAAAACATTCACTTCGTTCACAACATATCTTAAGAAAGTACTGACCATCAAGAAGAATTATTTTGGGAATCCAAAATCTTTAAGGGTCGCCATAAGGAATGTTCATTCCACCCTATCATATGCCTTTTAAAAATCAAGTAGGAGAATGCTAGTATTTTGGTTCATGGACCTTGCACATTTCATGGCCTCCTAGCTTGTAAGGAGATTTTCCAATATATATCTTAATTCAATGAATCCTATTTGAGTGCTACTAATAAAAGGATGAAGAATGTCAACCATTGTCAACGCCAAAAAATTGTAAGTATCTTATAAGTTACATTGAGTAGAGAGATGGACCTCCAATTCTTCACCAATGATTAATCACCTTCCTTAGGTCATAGTTTAATTATTCCTTTGTTAATATTGATATCTAATGAATCTTTATCTATAGCTCCATTATAAATCAATAGTGAGTCATCACTTACCCATTCAATTTTCTTTTTATATAATTCTAAAGGCAGATCATCAGCCCCCAAGGATTTATCATTATTTAGTTCCTAAATAGACTTCATAAATTCCTCCTTTGAGACATTCTTTGACAACATTTATGAGAATTTCTTAGAAATATTTTTGGTATTATACTTCTATAGAAGTTCCTAACATTGTGCCCCTCTTGATTACCCCCATTAGATATAAATAATTCTTTGTAATAGTAGTAAAATTGGTTTTAACATCATTAGAGTCACATAAAAGAGTATTATCATCCCACATTTCCAACTTTTTCATTAATACTTTTCTCTTGATTTATCTAAAAGACAACTTAGCGTCTTTATCCTCATTATTAAACAAGTTCATTTTTGTTCTGACCCGTGAACCCTAGGTTTCTTTGATTTATAGACATCTCAAATAGTTTTTAGCAAAGATTAACTCATCATTCAACCTAGTATTAATAGGGTCAATCTAAAATTTAGATTCTAGATTTAATAATTTTTCTTGAAGATCATTTTCATTTTTCCTATTGTCCGTGGCCCTCTTTTTTCCAATAGTGTGAAAGATAGAAGTCCATATTTTAATATTAGTGTTCCATCTATCAAGAGCTAATTTATCTATTAACACCCACTTATGAATTTTTATAAGAGTAAATATGGACTCATTATAGTCCTTGTCTTTAAATAAGGTGGTGTTTAAAGGAATGTATCATCTTTACTAAGATATTTAGGTCCCTTGTTGATTACAAGTACCCTAACAGTGACAAGGTGATGGTCTGATAAAGAAAAGGGATAAACTTTAATCCTATTACCAACATGGATCTGATAAAATCTAAAAAATTATATATTAGCATAGAACTTATCAAGTCTACAATAAATTGTCTCATTTCCCTCTCGAGAATTACAGTAGGTAAACAAAATGCTCTTATTCTCTTTATTTAATCCTTCAAGAGGATCAAATAGATTGAGTTTATTCTTCATCTTGTACCAAGAATACTTTCCATTCCATGTCAATACCTCCAAATTTATCCTCGTTGTTCTCAATCATGTTAAAATCCCCTCCCACTAACCATGAAATCTCTTGAAGGTCATACAACAATTTTCAAAGATTAATTATGTCCATAAATTCATTGAGAGCATTAACAAAGCATAAACCAAATTTCCTATTATAATTTTCAATAGTAATCCAAGCCACTCTATTGCATGGAGATGTTCCAGAGCCAACCACAAATTGAGTTCATTTATTAGACAATGAAATAACAAAGCCTCCTCTACCCTTGTCGTGATCAAGACAAAAATGTGTGGCATCTTTCCATATAAAGTTAAGCATTACTTCAAGATGAAATTTCATAGCTTTTACTTGTTGGAGAAAATAACATATTTATTCTTAATAAGGTTCATGTAGCTTCTAACTATATATTTCCTATCCTAGAACTCCATTTCCCTAATATTAAAAGTGGTGCAATTTAGGATCATTAGTAATTGTGTTTAGAGAACCTTCCTTAAAATTTCTAAATTTATGAAAGCATTTAGAGATCCTAGATCATCTTTGTGTTTCCTCTTTAAGCATGGTTCAATTTCTCCTCTACTCCTTTTTCTTTTTTTCTTATCAACTTTTATCCATCCATTTACTAGAAGGAGAGTGTCATAATCTCTTGGTAACTCATCATAACTAGTGAATGTAGAAGCATCAAGATTAGGGTAGACAATCACTTCTCTAAACCCCTCATTAGACAAGTACCTTGCATCCCCTGTTGATTCCTCTTTTTTATTCTATTTTCTCTTTTCCTCTTTATTGGCCTTAGGAATCCTTTTCTAATCTTGGATAAGACTAATTTTTGGGCATTTTTATTGTGTCCATGGTTAGAATCAGGCACATAAAGCATGTTAGAGCCATCCTAATATCATGTTTCATTTAGGAGGAGCTAATATTATGGAAAACATTGTCAATCTGATCAGTACTTTCTAATTTATTGATATTTTTCTCATTGATATCATTATTATTGTTGGAATATAAATTTTTGACATTAGGATAATTATCATTCAACATTGATGTTTTAATCACCATATTTTCATTATTGTCATTAAGGTAATTACTAGACCACCCTAATTTCACATTACTATATGTCATTATAATAAATTATATAATACTAACATTATAGTTTTCATCATGTTGTTTTTCCTTTGCATGTTATTTAGAATTAGGGTCATCAACTTTTGGGTGAAATCTAGGGTCACCCATTTTCTTATTAAAAAACTCCAAGGAGTTTTTCTCAGATTGCCTTCTTTCTTACACAAAAAATATGCATTCAGACCCCCTGAAATATTATTACTACAATATTAAAATCATTCTCCCAATATCAACTCCAATATTATTACAGATATCCACCTCATGAGATAAAGAAACCAGTAATATCACATCAATGTGCATGTGTATCTCTAGTTTCTTCCACTTTTAGAGTTTTATCTAATGGTGAAATCAACCGTGGAAATAATGACCATGATTGAGGAGGAAATTTCTCAACAATGACCCATCTAGGGTAGGAGATTGCCAAAATCTCCCCATTTAAAACTGTAGTAAACCAATAAATTGCCCTTAAGATTGAATTCCAAGTACATTCCAAAACTGTTTTGAGATTTTCCTTTCCTGCATGTTATAGTTTTTCAAGAAAAAAATAAAAATAAAAAATCCTTTTTCAATCATTCAATAGAATATGAAATGAAGCCATAACCTTTTTCCCCAAACATTAATAAGCCATTCATTCAAAAAAAATCTAGCACTGATTTATTACAATCAAGAGCCGATAAGCAAATTGTAATGTTTTTTAGCCATTTTTCTTCCTTATCCATGGTGGTTACCATGTTAGGATTAGGAATGGTAGTTCAAGTTTATTAGGGTTGACAAGAAGGGACGTATCTTCTTCTCCTCTAACTAATTGATCTCCATCAAGCCCTCAATTGTCTACCACATTGAATTTCACATAATCTAGAACCCTCTATTCATTATCATTCAAGATAACATAATGAAAAGACTTGGCATTTGTATTAATTTTTTCATTTACTACCTTTATCTGTATAGGACCATAGAGAGGCTCACTCAAGCTTGAAGTACCACCTTCTATAAAGGGTTAGGTATGACCATGCACCAATTCCTATGTGGATTTAAAAGAAAAAAAGGAGGGAAAAAATAAACCAAATAGAGCAAGAAACAAACATTTTAATTTCATACACACAACCCAATCACAAGAACACCCAATCTACTAATGATAGGAATCAAGGATGCAAGGAGATTAAATTAGGAAGAGAGCTAAACAAAACATCAATGGTGAAAGTTTGTTAACATTTTACTAGAGATGCAAAGCACCTCAACCTCTCTATTAAGATCATTTATTACTAAAAATCACTAAATATGAAGTCAACATATGTTTATAGGAAACAAATGTGCCAATCGAAATACAATGGGGTTTATTTCAACTATTCAAGTTAAGTACCATCACTTGCATTTCATAGTCTATCTATATTGTCCTTATCTTTCATTATTGAAGGGTTATTTGAAAATTAAATTTGGAGTACATCCTCATATTTCTATAATATTATATTGATAAGTTATTTTTATATGTAATATAACATTAAAAAATTATTTAGGTGGAGTTTGGTTGTGCGGGTGAGGTCTGGCTCTATTGTATGGGGCTGGTAGCTACTATTTGTCTAAGTCTTGGTTGTGAAGGAGCTACTACTGCCCTTTTTCTTGATCAAAGGAAGGTTAAGGGAGATTTTTCAAAACTCTATTTTCTATTAATTTTATTATGTGATATCTTTATGTTACTGGAGATGAAGGTTATGGGAGCCTTGTTAAAGCCCATTATTAAGGTTACGGGAGCCTAGAAAAACCCTTTGCTCATTATTGTTTGAGTTGTAAGCTTTGTTGGATTAGGCCTTTTTCTTTCATAGATAATTCTTTTATGCTTAGTTTTTAATTTTTGGCTATGGGTTGGTTATTGGTTGTCTTTGTAATATCTTGTTGTAGTGTTCTATAAATGGGTTATGAATCCAAGAAAAATACATGGGTTTTGGGTCCCTACAGAATTTGTTGTAAGGGGTTTTGGGTCCCCTCAAAACCTACTTTTCCCTTAATAAAAAACATTCAATAATTATTTGTAATTTGAATCTCTATGATAATTATATAAAGATAGTGCATACATATGCGATATATCCATGAATGTTCTTTGCTTAAAGGTTAGGAATTAGGATTTTTGGAAGAAGCTTCATCCTTTTCAAATATAATTAAATAGAAGAAATAGGAAAATAACTAGGCGATTTAGCAAAACTACGACATACAAATAACAACATCAAACATAAGAGACACAACCTTTCCAATAACCAAGAGGCTAAAAATAATAGCACCAAAAAGCTAGCAATCAAGAAATAACATAGAATTCCTCAAAAAAAAAGAGTTAATTAAGCATTAAGCCACTTTCCATTCTTCCTTGTGAAATTTTTTTTAAAAAAATCAATAAACATAACATTTTTCTTTGTGATTCATTCTCCTTTGGCCTCTAAATCCTAAATCTAGAATTGGAACCAACACTCCCCTAGTTAAAATAAGGTTTATTGTTTAATACATCATTTTAATACTCTCAACACTAATTTATGTAGTGGCTCTACTCACTTAGACCGCCTTTCTCAAATTAGCCTTGACTTCCTAAATGTCTATTTCCAATATAGAAATGTGCCATCGTATATGGTGATATCTATTTTCATATTATTATTTTCCTCCAAGTGATTCTAGAATTTTTCCTTAAGCTTCTCTATATCTACTAAGATAAGATCCTCACCACCAGTTTACTTAGCCTTTAAGGAATATTTGAGACTAATTTTTTTCAATTTATAAGGGAGCCACTTCAATATTTTATGATGGAAGAAAAACTCTTTATGCATTGCTATAGACCTCTTAGCAAGTATGGTCACTAAAAATCCATAGCCTTAATGGAAGAGGATGAGAAAGATAGTTTTACTTAATAAATCAAAGGAATATAATACATTTTTAAAGTAAGCTATTATAGGAGTATCACCAACATATAAAATTGGAGAAAATTGGTGGCATAATGGTTCCTATAATTTATTAGGAAATGGTGTCTCAAACTTGTAATTGTAAGGAAGTTAAGTAGCGGAAACAACTTCCTACACTAACCTTGAGAGGAGGGTAATGCAAAACTTTTTCGGATCATTACAACAGTTACAGAAAACAGAAATAGATATAATAGCATTCATACCACAACACAATGATTTACGTGGGGAAAACCCTTTCGGGAGAAAAACCCCACCCTCCAAAAGCAGCTCAATATTTTATTCAGCAATCAAAAACAGATTACAACATACTTGCAGAGCAAGCTCTTCACAGGAGTACCACTAATCAGAGATTCAGAGGCAACTCAATAGCCATGAGACTCTTACACACAACCTCTATCTCACACACCTCATAAATAGGAGATACAATACAAGAAACCATCAAACGGTATTACAAAACCATGGGCTAAAACCACCCAATAAGGTGTAGCCGACCTTATCTCCCTTCTAGATGCCCTATGACATGTTAAAGCACACATCAACACGTGTTGCTCCCTTTTATAGCTCATTTATGTATTCGATACAAATTATTTTTCCTATTTCAGGAGTACAAACTTCCGGAGGCCATAACTTGAGAACCGGGTGTCCGATTGACGAACCGTTTGAAGTGCCGGAAAGCTCGCGAAGTGCTCTATCACCTCGTAACCCGCTTCGCCGGTTACGGCAACTTTTCAGGGCGTTTCAGAGCCTCTAAAGTCCCCAAAATTAAGTTTAAACATTTTATTGCACCCCTCCAAGACGAAAACTTTAATATCTTCAAAACTAGCTGTGACCTTGCGACGCAACTTTACCGGAATGCTTATCTAGCCAACCAGAAGCTTCAGGGAGAGTTTCGCACTATTTCGTGCTCAAATGAAAACTTACTATAAATAGTAACCTCACATAAATGCAAGGTTGAGACACCATTTTTCCCAACAGTATTTACAATTTATAATAATTTTACATTTGAGCATAGGGTGTTGCAGGGGATATCCTCTTAAAGGGTTTAAGGGGGATAAAAATCTAGCAGGGGTTCTAAGGTTTGTGTGCCTTGATGGAGTTTATTAGGTCATAGATTTGAAGGTAGAGTTTATTTTGAATTTTCTCATCCTAGAAGGCAACCCTATTTTATGAGTGTATTTCATTATGGCTATGTAAATAAATTGGATTGTATTATGTGTGATCTCGTCTGATAGATGTTGAGTTACCTTTGAACCTCCAATTGGTGATAGTCCCATGAAAGCTTTCTCTAAAATTATATTGTAATTTTATTGATTTATGAATAATAAATTGGGTGACTTTTAGAGTTTTTAGTTTTTTATTTAAATTTTTTTCCCCATGTAAATAACTATCCTATGGTATGAATATATTTATGTTTACTTCTATTTAGTTTTTGTAATTGTTTTAAAAATATTAAAAATTTACATAACACTCCTTTCAAGATTAGTGTAGGAAGTTGTTTCTATAGTGTCCCTCCCTAATTCATCTTTCTTTTATGCATCGATAGACATGTTTAGACTCTTTGATGATGTTTTGATTGATACTTATGGCTTTATCTATATCTCAGATGCTTATTGATGATGCTAGACATTTTATATGGATGTTTGATATATGATAATTAATGTGGATGATGATATACCTTGGATTATTATGATGGATGAATTTACATTTGATGGTCTATACGCACTCATTGTTCATAGATGGATTATATTGCTTATGAGGATATGATGGTGTCTTGTTAGTGCTAACCCCACTTCATGATTATATTGGATGAGTTGATGCTATGATTGTCGTGATTGTCCTACTACTGTATTCATGATAGAGACAATGTCATACCACTCGTTACAAGCATGATATGACTTCATGATTCTCTCTCACTTGTATGAATATTTATGATATAAGCAATTGTATATGTTGTCTTGTGGATATTGGTGGATGCAAGATTGCAGGTACTAGACATCGACTCCACCTGGTCTTTGAGATCCGAGCGTGTCTTTATCCCAATGGCAAGTTGATCAGAGGTGACATGAGTTCCTTCTACACATTCTAGAATTATGTTGATAACCTTGTAAGTTAGTGTCTTGGCATGTGATGTCTTGTTAGTGTCATGTGGTATGTTGTTCAACCCTATGTCGGGTTGCCTTGTGGAGTTGTGATTATTTGTTAATTAATATTTAATTGATTCATATAGCTTATTAAGTATTAAAATTAAATTAATGGACGATATTAATATTTAATATTAATGTGTGATTATTGTTATTAGGGATTTATTTTTTATTAATGTTTATTTCATGGATTTATATTAAATTGATGATTTCATATTATTATTATTTTATGGTTTAGTGTTTATTGGAGCATTTATATTTATTGAGCCTTTGATTTAATGGATTTATTATTTATTATCGTTTAATTATTACTGATTTTATATTATTATGTTTTGTGGTTTAATATTTAATTGGGTGTATATTTACTATGCTCATGGTTTATTTTATTATTTGATAATTCTTATTATTTAATCTCTTTTTACCCCTTTGAGTTATTTATTTGCTATTCACTCTACCTACCCCATTTTATGATTGGTTGTGAGATTTGAGAGATTTAAATAATATTATTTTATATTTTTCTATCTCAATTTTGGGGTATGGTAGGTATCATTTATAATATTTTAGATTATTTTTTATTGGTTGGATTTGAGCTATAATTTTTTATTAGTTTTTTTAAATTGAGTTTTATTAGAATTGGCGGTGGGGGTTCACCTACTGGAGATTATTTTCATTATTGTGAGATTTTGGATTTTGGCTTTGGATTTGGATTGCACTTGATCAAATTTCATACTCCATTTCTTATATTATCAAGTTGGAGGTTTCATCCTTCTTTGCATGTTGTTTTAGAAAAGAATGTTTGGAAAAGTTTGTTTGTGGGAAGAAATTTGGGTTGCTATGCGACTAAATATTTAACTCAAAACTATTATATTTCTATAGTTTAACTTAATGGGAGCATGGGCTTTATTTATTGTTAATTGCTTTGTCATGGATTTTTTGTATGACTGATTGAGTTTACCTTGAGGTTCTTTGGAGACTCCCATTTGTTGTGATGTTATGTGCATTCAAATTATTTACTCATCTGTATATTTTTATTGAGAGGCCTTGCCTATCTATGTTATTGTGGTGAAGATTGTTGTGCCTTTCACTATTACAAAAAGTTGCTTTCTGTGTATTGTTGTTATGACTCAGGAAGCATATGATATGCTTTGGTTTATTTATTTATCTAGTTGTTTGTGTAAAACCTTTGATTATGCCCAAGTTGGTTTGTTTTGGCATAGATTCAATGACCTTATTGTCTTTCTGAAGTCAACCGTATATTTTATTTCCGTTCTCTGAGTCCCTGTGTAAATGTGCTAATTTAGAAAACATATGTGACATTTTTTTATGTGAATATTTTGCATTGTGGAGTGTATGCGTTGTTCTATTATGTGAATGTGTTAAAATGTGGAGTGTATGCACTGTTTCATTATGTGAATGTGTCGCATTGTGGAGTGTATGTGTCGTTCTATTATGTGAACGCGTTGCACTGTGGAGTGTATGCGTCATTTTGTTGTGTGGATATGATATTTAATTTTGTAGATGCACTGTCTAATTTTGCAGACACACTATTCTATTGTCTTTGCATTTTTTTAGTTGATTTTGACTCTCTAAATTCAATTTTTCGAGACCGTATTTTGCTCCAGAGGCTATTTTTCGCAACCTTGTATGTTGCTCCAGATTTGTTTTGGCAATCAGATGTGGATTATTGGCATTTTATGATTGAGTGGGATGGTTTTTCCTTGCTTCAATATGATTATTTATGAGGCTCTTGGTTATCTTTTTGAGATTCATGGATTATGGCATTATGGCCTTTTGTTTCAGATTTGCTTAATGGATCTTGTAAGGACGTGTATGTGATAATTGTATGAGCCTCCAATTGTATTATTGTTGTTACCCTAAGGTCTTGAAACATGGTTAGGGGGAGTGGGATTTCATGAGTTGGTCGGGGTCATATGAGAATAGGCCACCAAGAGGTTCCTTATAAGAATGCTTGTGGGTCTAGACTGCCAGGATCTCATTGAATGTTTTCTTATTTAATCAAGTGATAAAATTAATAATTAATTAGATGGATTGGGTATTTAAGATTCATTTAATCGATATCATAAATGGTTGTGCGCCAACTCATGACCTAGAGTGCTAGTACAAGCTCAAGATGGGAATTGGGAAGGCCTTGGTGAAGGCAAACTATACTCCCTTGATTCTCATAGAGGTAGAGTCCGTTTTGCATGTCTATCAGGGGTGTGGATCTCCTTTGTTTGTGAGGATAGCATGTGATGACACTCTTTCCTACATGTGTCCTTGTTCCTTATGCCATGATTGTTAATTAGCCTTAGGGAGTTTCATGATTTTGATTTAACTTTGTGATGTGATTTGGTTTATTGTATATATGTGGATGCTTTTCAGTTGTGGCGGTTGTGTTGTTGAGTTCCTTTGGTTGTTAGGTGTCAGCCTAGGTCTAGAGTGAATGTGGGATCTTGTTTCATTCTTTATAGCACGGGGGTGGTTCCTTATTGGTTTCACATGGTCGGGTTGTTTGATGCCTTATTTCATTGGGATGTTCATTGTTGGAAGCTCATGTGCATGGATGTAGAATTTTTTATCTCTTTAGTTTATGATTGGATTCTTGTAGAAAATTGTTGTATATATTTTTTAGAATGTAAGCCAATATTTTTTATTAAGGGAAAATAGGTTTTGAGGGAGACCCGAAACCCCGTACACCAGGTTTTGAAGGGACCCAAAACCCTCAGATTTTTCTAGGATCTGTAACCTACAATGAAACTTTTTCCGGTAAAGATAGGCAAATAAAATCAGCAGACTATATCAACAAATATGGCATGTGCCTGCTAAAAGCCAGCACAACCACGAGCAGGAAAAACCCAACCAGACTAAAAGAAAATCATAACAAAAATTGTTGGCAACACAACCTAAGCTTTTAAGTGAAGTTGAGGAACTCCCTCATCCAAACATCAGGGATTTTCCGGGTTCCCCTCCCCATATACATAAAAATCAGGAAGCAAAAGGCTAACCTATCCCTTAACCAAAAACTATCACAATCTAAGTTGGGCCCATTCAAAACTATCAGCATCCAGCCATACATAAACAAGGGGGTTTTGAAAGGCTCCCCTAACCTTCCATTTGGGTTTTAAAATGGCTCCCAAAACCACCAAACTGAATAGAGAAAACCACAAAAAAAGCCTTCAGAAACCCCACCTCAATAGGGGAAAGAGAAAGAAAGGCAGACAACCTACAAATCTTGGTTCTCCCACAAAGACACAAAACCGAGCATCGACAACCCTAGGCCAGTCCAACACATCAACATCAAAACTGACCAGTTGACCAAAAATCCCCTTAACCACCCAATCACCATGCAACCACTCCACCTCCATAGGAGGGCACAACACCTCAAGAGGAGAACCATAGGAATGAGCACCAAGAGAAGCAACCCTTAGAAAGATACCAACAGGGGAAGCATCGAGGGTGTACACCAAAGAAACAGGTATGTCGTAAGTGTAAAACTCCATTTCCAAGGGAATAACCCCCACCTCAATAGGGGGTAAAAAGTTCATCAAAAGGAGAAGCCACACCAACCGCAACCCAAGATCCAAACAGCCTCTATCAGGCAAATATGCCTCAAAAAAGGAACATCCGTCTCTAACCCCAGAGAATATCTCCACCTCAATAGGAGATAACACCAACATTACAGGAATAGAGAGCAAAAAAGGATGCCAAGAAGCCACTAAAACCCTAGGAAAATCCAACCGAATCCATTCCACCTCCATAGGAAAGGAGAACAACTCATGAAGAGAAGCAGGTGTAATTATCCAAGAGAAGACAACGACAAAGAGGCGGAACAAAGGACCCATGAAAGGCTCAAACTGCACAAAACAATCCCCAACCCTGCTGGCACCAGCAGGAGACAAAATTGCCAGCGCAGCATCTCCGAAGGCAGAACACGCGTCATTGTAGCCCCTGCAGGCACCCGATAATGTGGAAGGAAAGGGAAGAAGAAGAAATGTGTGCCAAATAACCTCTGACAGACACCACCCATTGCAGACAACCTGTCGTTTCCAAGCATCGCCATCTTCATCGTCGCTTTCCCCACCTTCATCTGCGTCCTCTGTCATGCCACGACCCCCTGAAACCCTAGTAGAACTTCCTATCGCTCTCCCCTCCATCGCTCGTCCATTTTATTTTTGAGGTACTATGTCGTTAGATAGTTGTTTTGTAGATCAAGTACTATGTATCTTGATATGAAATGATCATGTAATCTTGTAAGAAGATGATTAGATACTTTTGTAGGATATGTCATGTAATGAGATGATCACCCATGTTTCATAATGGAAGGTATTCTCTTAATGTGTTCATCTCTTGGGTAAGGTTATGCATTTGGTATCATGTTGGATGTAAGGATTATTCTTATTGATGGAGATGAACTAGAAGATGTTTTGGGTGATGTTAAAAATGGATTAATAATGAGATATAATGGTGTAGTGAATGATATAAATAAGGGGATTGGGAACATTTGGAATTGGTGCTTTTAAAATTAATCTAAAGGGAATAGAAGGTAATTGGAATATAATGTAATGTGTACATGATAGTTTAATTGAATAAATGTTAGTGTTAATGAAGATATTAGAATGTGATGATATTCTAGGATGTTGTTATATTCATGGGCTTAGAGTTGTGTTAAGTAATGATGTTGAGATACCCTAGGGAATGTAAGATGATGAGACATGTTATTTATTTCCGCTTGCGTAATATATTATTATGATCATGCTTTAAGTAGATTATGTGTATGGTTAGTGGAAGTTTAAGTAGAAGTAAATGATTATGAAGTTATATCTGTTGCATTGGTTAATGTTTAAAAAAAAATTATCTCTATTTGTTCGATAGTTTGTTATTTTCTCTAGGGTATTTTAGCAGGCATTACAGTTTCATAACCTTATATTCCTTATAAGTGATATCAAAACTTGATCAACTTTGATTTGGGTTGTTAAGTTTTTTAAACCAATCTATATTTGAATGGGAGATTTTTTAGAAGATATTGTAGAGGAGAGAACTTGCTACCCTCAAGATGATGAGGTCTTCAGGAGCAAATAGCCCTCGACTACATCACCAAACTAGCACTTTGGTGAGCTAGGAAGAACAATATGGAAAAGGAAACTTAAACTATATTAAACTGTGCTTGTAAATTAAAAATACTAAATAACTAGAACATATGATTAGGTAAAAAATATTATAATTGCAGAAATAGAAAACTCGCAATATGAAGTTGTTACCCTCAACTTGAGAAAGCCTCGAACTCGGATGCCAATGTGTTGAGAGGATGTATGTGTATTACATTGTCATTTGTACGAACAAAGATAAGAAAACTCCAAAATAGGTATAAAAATGTTTGCATGCTCCTCAAACATGTTTGTCACCTACACACTGAGACAAGGAAAATAGTTGGGGTTGTATAGGGATTTGCCTCAGTCAAAACCTCATTTTGGTGTTTCACCTCCACGAACAACTAGATAGATAAATTAGATTAAAAAATTGTGTAATTAAAACAATACCCTCTTAATAGAGGAAAACCCCTATTATTAAATATTAAATCAATAAATTATTAAATACAAGGAGATGAATAAATGGAGATTAACAAACAAGATTATTAGATGAAGTAAGAGATAAGAGAGTGTTATGCAATGAAGGCCTCTCTCTTGAGATAACAAGAATGATTACATGTGAGAGAGGGTTTGATTGCTATGATTGTGTAGATAAATTTTAACAAAGTATTGTTGTGAGAGAGAAAGTGAGAGAACTCAAGAGATTGAATAGCTAGAGAGTGAAAATGACGAAAGAAAGTGGGCTTTGCTACATGGAACAAGAAGGAATAACCATTTGAGATGTGTTTGTGTGAAGGGACACACATCAAGAGGGTTCTGATGTGGAATATACCCATTTGAATCTAGAATCTTTTTGGGGCATTTGCATGCTACATAGACGTTTGTGTGTTGTGCTATCGTCTAGCCAAATTGATCCCAATTGTAAGCCATAGGTTGTTAATGCGTCATCTTTACAATCCATAAAGTTACAGTCATACAATCTTTATCATGAATTGTGTCATAAATGCACCAAGCTCAATACATAAGTGTCCAAACTTTTGGATATATTCCAAATTCAAGGAATCATAAAACTCAAGGAATGTAGCGGTCAGTGGATTTTCACAAAGATTTTCGAATACCCAAAAGAAACAAACCCCCAAATGATTAAAATTCCCAACCCGATCAAGAAGAATGTCATCAGTATCAAAAATTTAAAAAGACATGCAAAGTTGAACCGAGAGTCAAGCTCTAAGTATGGGTTACTCTTCTACATAACAATTCTCAAGACGTAACGCAAGATTAAATAATAATAAGCCAACAACAACAGAGATTGACAAAGAAAGTTATAAATCATAGCAAATAATTTTCATCACGTAGTTATAATGCAAATGAAACCAAAAACTCCCATCAAAATCAAGATTAATGTTGCAAATTTTTAACGATGTTGATTATCTTTTTTTCTATGTAAGATCCAAATAATGATTATGTGTTGCATGGTGTGGAAGTTCAGTCGATAATGATAGACGTGGATTTAGGGGATTTATGAAGATTGAGGAGAACTCCACAAAAATAAGACTATCACTGCAACTAACAAGGATGCAAAAATAAGGTAAGAACAATGTTAAAAATGGTTTTTTTCAAACTTGGAAGAAATGCAAGAAAGTTATAAATTTCCTCATAAGATAATGTGGTCTACATGAAGAGGATAATAAATTCAAGTTAATTATGCCTAAAATCAACAAAAGATGAAATTTGTAGAGAGTTCATCGAAACATCAAAAGTGCACTACAATCAAAGAAGATGAATTGAGTGATGATGCACTCAAAAAAGCTCTGGGTAGACAATGTTTAAGAGAAACTCCATAAAGCTCTAAAAAATCAATAAATGATAAAGCAAACTAAAGTGAAATAAGCAAAATCAAGAAAACAGATAATTGAGAGAAAATTCTTTTGTAGCATCAAATCCCCAAACCAAGGTAAATCCCTAAAATATATCAACTTGATTATGATTTAAATTGAATAGAAAACTCATACCAGTTTTGTGATACCATGATGCTCATGGGATTAAGGAAAGACTATTTGAAACCAGTTTGGGAGTGTACTTCAAACCATCTAAAGAGGATGAGATTGTATCGACGTAGGTGGTTGAGTCACGAGCTGTCTACATTTGGCATGCTATTTGTTCACCATTGTTGTTGTCTCATATTTCCCCATATACATCATAATCCTAACATCAGATAAATTTACTTCTAGTAATGGGATGTCATTTACAATATGTAGCTAGGTCGGAGCCCTTTTTTAGGGCCGACCTAGCACACCTAGCGTGTGTGTGGCCCTGTCGGCCTTCGAAGGCTTAAATAACTTGTGTTAGTCATGCCCTAAGTGGGTGGTATATGTAACTTGTATTTAATCTTGACCTATCCATATTGGTGCCAACCTTAAACTTTGTATTGTCATTAATTTGATCTCATCATAAAGCTGACCTAAGGTAACTTGGAAGGCTAGAGTCTCATATATGTGTAAATACAATCTCATTGTTCAAACACACATTCAACGATTACTTCCCTATTTTGGCATCCTTCAACAAATTACCTATGTGATCAATGAATCATATACAAAAGACAACGAACATTATTGGAAGCACAACAAACATCATTGGATGCACAACGAACATCATTGGATGCATAGTGAACGTCATTGGATACACAACTAACAACATTAGAAGCACTGCAAACACCTTTGGAAGGTCAGTGAACACCATTTGAAGATCAGCGAACTTCATCTCTGTGACAACAACATCTAAATTATAGATAAGTTCATCATTGTTGTTTGCCCTAGGTTGAAGATATTATTGTGCATAGGTTGTTGATTGCTTCAAGTGTTGAAGCTCATTATAAAGATACATTTGGTTATTGCTTAATAAAGATCTAAGATTAGTTGTTGGGTTTTTCACCTCCAAGAGGGAGGTTTTCCCAGGGTATATTGATGTTTATTGTGCACATTAATTTGGTTTGTTATTTCTGATTATTTTGCTACAGTCTGATACAAAATTAACATGGTATCAGAGCTAAGGTTGTCTCAGTTGTGATCAGACTTTGTAGCAGTGCTCCTACTTCACATTATTCACACTATTTCCAGCATTCAAGATGGTGTATGGTCTAAAGTTGAAGACAGGCTTGAAGGGGCATTGAATTTCACCTCATGGAAATTCAGAATCCTTGTCACCCTAGAAGAAAATGATATTTTGGAGTTTGTGCAAGGAAGGGAGCAATTTGAAATCCTCCTTGACTCCATGAAAGATCATCTTGTTCCCATCATCTCCAAGATATCTTCAACCAGAGATATGTTCAAGACATTGGAGGGGATGTATGAAATCAACAACACAATTAGAGCACTTGCATTGCGTCAACAACTTCATCAAGTCGAGATGGAAAAGGGAGATTTAGTCATCACTGTTTGGTGTGGAGACCGATCAGGCTCCACACCGAACAATCTCCCACTTGGAGACTGATACTACACAACACCATTGTACATGCACCATCCGCTGGATAAAACACTAGGACTCGACTGGTATAAATTCCACAATTATCAATCAAGAAGACCAAAAGAAACTGATGAAGAAATCAGCTTCTCCTGTGGAACTGCCTTCGTGAACATATCGGCAGGATTCTCACTTGTGTGAATCTTCTCAAGCCGTAACAGACCCTCCTCCAAAACAGTCTGGATGAAGTGGTACCTGAGCTGAATGTGCTTTTTCCTTGAATGAAAAGCAGAGTTCTTCGCAAGGTGAATGGCACTCTAGCTATCAGTATACAGTGGGTGATCCTCCTGTGTCTAACCCAATTCCTCCAGAAAACATTGTAACCAAATCATCTCCTTGCTGGCTTTTGTAGCAACAACATACTCAGCCTCAGTTATATTATCTTGTTGCTTTATGTTGATGACATGCTTTTTGCTGGGTCTAACATGCAACATATAAATGATCTTAAATAGAAATTAGCTAGGTCATTTGCTATGAAGGATTTGGGTGCAGCTAAGCAAATTCTCGGTATGAGGATTACACGGGACAGGAAAAATAGAACCTTGAATTTGTCCCAAAGTGAGTATATAAAGGTGTTGAAAAGATTTAACATGCATGATGCAAAAGCAGTTAGTACACCTTTGGCTAGTCATTTCAAATTGACTAAGGAGATGTGCCCAAAGGCACAGGAAGAGGTTAATAAAATGTCTAACATCCCGTATTCATCAGCTGTTGGTAGTCTGATGTATGCAATGGTATGCACAAGGCTAGATATTGCACATGCAGTGGGAGTTGTGAGCAGGTTTATGAGTAATCTAGGTATGGAATATTGGAATGCTATGAAATGGATCCTTTGATATTTGAAAGGAACCACTATGAAGGCATTATGTTTCAAAGGATCTAATGCTGCTCTTAGTGGATTTGTTGACTCTGATCTGGCAGGTGATATTGATTCACGGAGGAGTACTACAAGGTATGTTTTTACTATAGGGGGAACTGCAGTTAGTTGGATTTCTAGGCTGCAAAAGGTTGTTGCACTTTCAACCACTGAAGCTGAGTATGTTGTTGGTACAGAAGCTAGCAAGGAGATGATTTGGTTACAATGTTTTCTGGAGAAATTGGGTCAGACACAGGAGGATCGTCCACTGTATACTGATAGCTAGAGTGCCATTCATCTTGTGAAGAACTCTGCTTTTCATTCAAGGACAAAGCACATTCAGCTCAGGTACCACTTCATCCGGACTGTTTTGGAGGAGGGTCAGTTACGGCTTGAGAAGATTCACACAAGTGAGAATCTTGTCGATATGTTCACGAAGGTAGTTCCACAGGAGAAGTTGATTTCTTCATTAGTTTTTGTTGGTCTTCTTGATTGATAATTGTGGAATTTATACCAGTCGAGTCCTAGTGTTTTATCCAGCGGATGGTGCATGTACAATGGTGTTGTGTAGTATCAATCTCCAAGTGGGAGATTGTTCGGTGTGGAGCCTGATCAGTCTCCAAGTGGGAGATTGTTGAAATGTGGCGACTGATTAGCAAAGTATTGTACACTCAGCACATATCCTTGCCAGGGTCTGGGGCCGGGCCTCGGGCAAGGGTTCGGGGGCGGCAGCCCTCGAGAAAAAAAAAAATTGGGTATTTTTTTTGTTGATGAAAACCGACATTGTAATAAAACCCTAAAAAGACCAACTTTGTTTTTGCCCTAAAAACGCATGTTATAAGCGGCTGGGATGCTTAGGCATTGTAAGGTTGATGTACTATTTTTGCTGGATAATAAGAAAGATTGGATGGCTGTGTATGGTGGATGTAACCCATTTTGGGTGAACCACATTAAATCTTTGTGTTATCTGTGTCTTGTTTTATTTCTTTATCTTTTGTATTTAAATCTGCATATAATTGTTAGTTCATATTTGCTTTGGATCTGCTTGAAACCCTAACAATCACCTACTTCATGAAGATTTCAGAATTGAGAGATCAGTTCAACGCCATTGGAGATGAAGTTGTGGACAAGGACCTAGTCATGCTTGCATTGAATGGTCTTCCTCACTCATGGGAGCCATTTATCCAAGGCATAAGTGGGGGATCCAAATTTTCCAAGTTTGAATGCCTTCATGTTGATTGCATTCAAGAGGAATCCAGGCTGGCTGCAAAAGGTATCATCAAGAGCTCTCATGGTGAAGACTCTCATGTTCTTGCTACCCAATCCATCAAGAATAAAGGAGGGAATTGGAAGAAAGGCAACTTCAAGAGGAATAGAGATCAAGGGTCAACATTTCCACCTGATTCCAAGAAGAAGAAGAAAGACCTCTCTCGTATTCAATGTTTCAGATGTGACCAATTTGGTCATTGTGCAAGAGACTGTCAGTCAAGATCGATGCAACAAGGGGTCAACATCAATGAAGTTTCAAATCAAAAGGAAACGGAACACAACTCCAATGAACTCCTCTTCATTTCAGCCATGTCAAGCAACATTCCCACAAATAGTGATACTTGGTTGATTGACAGTGGAGCTTCTAGACACATCACCGACTATCGGGAGCATCTTTTAGATTTGGTTGAGAGGGATTCTAATCTCCAAGTCATCATTGGAGATGATGTGTGCTATTCTAGGAGAGGGTTCGGTGCTACTTCCCTCAACCTTGATTCAGGAATCTCTCTTCATCTCAGTGATGTCTTGTTCATGCCTGGAATCAAGAGGAACCTTATCTCCATCTTAGCCTTGGAGGATAAAGATTATTAAGTGGCGTTCTCTGAAGGAAGAGTCCTCGCATGGCCAAAGAAATCCGACATCAAATCTGCTTGTGTGATTGGGAACCGGTATGAGAGCTTGTACAAGCTTTCCACTCGTCCAGTCCAGGCTCTCCTTCATGACTCCTCCAGTTCAAGTGAACTGTGGCATAGAAGACTTGGACATATTCACTTCCTGGCTCTTCCAAATTTAGAGAAGATGGTTAAAGGTATGCCTAAACTCAGCCATGTTCATAATGATACTTGTAAATGTTGTGCTATGGGTAAAAATACTAAGAGTCCATTTCATTATAGTGAGAGTAGGTCAAAAGAAATATTAGCTCTTGTGCATTCTAATTTATGCGGACCTATGTCAGTAGCATCTCCTAGTGGATTCTTGTATTATGTAACCTTCATAGATGACTACTCTAGGAAGACTTGGATTTATTTTTTAAAGTCTAAAGAGTGTGATGAAGTCCCAGGAAGATTCAAAGAGTTCAAGTCCTTAGTAGAAAACTTATCTGGGAAAAGAATTAAAGTGTTAAGGTCTGACAATGGAGGTGAATACACCTCGAGTAGATTTCATGATTTTTGTATTGAGGTAAGGATCAAGAGGTATTTTTGTGTCCCTTAAAACGCTCAACAAAATGGGGTTGCAAAAAGGAAGAATAGATCTATAGTTGAAGCTGCAAAAGCCATGATTCTTGATCAGGATCTTCAGACTTTTCTATGGGCGAAAGATTCTAGAACAATTGTATACATTCAGAACAAATGTCCTCATTGGATATTGAATAATATGACTCTAGAAGAAGCCTTTTCCAGAATCAAACCTGATATCATTCACTTTAGGATCTTTGGATGTCCAGTATATGTACATGTGCCTAAGGACAAGAGGACCAAGTTGGAACCTTCTGGCAAGAGAAGAATAGTTGTTGGCTACAATGAATCTTCCAAGGTCTACAGAATCTACATTCCAGTTAGAGGTACTTTGAGGTCAGTAGAGATGTTATATTTGAGGAAGATGTTGCATTCAAGAAATCCAAGGGTTCATGAATGGAGATAGAAGATGAAGTTCATCCTCAAGACATGAATATTGATCATGATCCTGAGATTCAGAGGGAGCCTTCAGAAGTTGAGATGCACAATGATCCAGTTGAGCCTATGGATCCTACTGATGGGCCTAGAGATATTGTTATAACTCATAAGATACCCCTTTGGGCAAGGAACACTATGTAGGAGGTAGAACAGTTTGCGGCTCCTAGAGGTACATTTCGAGAAAGTAAGAGACCTCATAAATTCTCTTGTTATGTTGCTTTGATGTGTAATCTCATTGAGACTGAGCCTACTTGTGTTGAGAAAGCCGCAAATCAGCAAGTATGGAAAGATGCCATGGACGAAGAATATTAATCCATCCTTAAGACTGATGTTTGGGATATTGCATCGAGACCTAAGGACAAGTCATGTGTATCTTCCAAGTGGCTATTCAAGATCAAGCATGTAGCTGATGGTAGCATTGAGAAATACAAGGCTAGATTCGTGGCATGTGGTTTCTCTCAAAAAGAAGGGATGGATTATAAAGAAACTTTTGCTCCAGTTTCTCTATATACTTCCATCAGAACCATCATTGCCATTGTGGCAGCTAAGGGATGGAAGCTACATCAGATGGATGTGAAGACAACCTTTCTCAATGGTGTGATTGAGGAAGAGGTCTACATTGAGCAACCTGAGGATTTCGTGATTCATGGGAAGGAGTCTCGTGCATGCAAGTTGAAGAAAGCTTTATATGGCCTTAAGTAGGCTCCTCATGCATGGTTTGAGAGGATTGATAGATACTTAACAGGTTTGGGCTTCTACAAGAATGATGTTGATCCTTCATGCTCAAATGGATCTCAAGATATCAAGGCTCCCTCTGAATCTTAGATCATGATCAATATTCATGTCTTGAGGATGAGCTTCATCTTCCAAGCATGAACCCTTGAATTTCTTGAATGTTGTTATCCTAGTGAAGAAATAAATTGTTAAAAGGATCTTGAAGGTTGTCATCCCAGTGAATTAAGAATATTCATGAGGATCTTTATTAAGATTGTTATCCCGGTGAAAGATTTGCTTGAGGTTGTTACTTGACCACTTTGACTTGACGCTATTTGTTATACTTCATTGACAACTCTCAAGGTTTGTATTTTCCTACCAAATTGTCTTTCAAATGACAAAACATGTTTCCCCATGGACTATAAAAATGTTCTCTCATATTTAATATGCACAAACAACACTTAGGTTCATATGTCCAATAACGTGTCATTAAGCAACACATTTAATAAGAAAAAAAAAGCATTGATAAGTTACAAATGGTTGTTGCGAGCCATATGACTCACCACAGAGAAGTGAAGTTGAATATTTGAGATCTAAGAAGGATTCAAGGAAACTTACAAAGGTCATTCAAATCAATTCATTTCAAACAACATCTTTTATCACCAACAAATTATGATGCAAATTGAACCTTTGTGAATTGATCGTGCTTACCAAACTATCAATTTGATTGAGTTGAGTTTTGTTTGGAATCCAAACATGGGATTTCTCTTCAAAGCCACAAAACAAGGGGGCAAAATTTTTGGCAACTCCATCATAGTTGACATTAAGTTTCCTTTTGAAGTAGCTTTGTTATGATTGCTTGAAATTCTCTTCCAAAATGATAAGAGATGCCAACTCAATGTGGTGGTATGATTGGATACAGAAAATTTATAAAAGGTATCAAGAATACTTGGAGGTAACTAATGACAAAGAATGTATTATGACTAGAAGAAAATTCCCAAAAGTTGAGTCTCAACATTTATCAATAACCAATTGTAATGGTGAAATTAGGATTTCACCATAAAAATGTAACAAAGCCACTAATTTTGCTTAGGAAGCCATTACATTAGGGAAATATGGAGTTTGATAGATCTAGATTCTAATCAGATTCCTAGTTTCCAAGATGGAGTTTTTCTTTCCCTTGAATTGAATTGTATTGAATTGTTGAAGTTTCTGAAATCAAGGTAAATGTGTGGATATTGAGGAGATCAGGCATAAACAACAAGCTACAGTTGTCGCACAAAGCCACAAACCTGGATCTAGTCAAAGGAATATGATTTGGATCTGCTCGCTAAAATTTGGCCTGAATTGTCAAGATCATGGTGGTGGTTGCCTTGGTGCTCCTAACTTTTCGTCGTCCAAAAGGGAACCTGTTCATCTCTGTGAATATTGTAATTCCTCTTAAACAAAGCTTTGTACCTGTTCTTGCACGTAATGAAAAGGGGAAGATTGTTGAGAATAGGGGTTTACCTAAGTCAAACCCTGGTTTAGGAATTAACCTTGAATGAAATAATGCAAATACTGAAATAAATACCTCAAATTTTTAATTGTTGATGATGATGCTTTGCTTTTTTAATGTAACCAAATATGTTGTATGAAATGGCATGAAAATGATGAAACCCTAATCACACACACATGCTTGCATATGAATGATGTAATTTTGCTCCACATTGGAATGAATAATATGCATCCTTAAAGATCTCTAAAGATGATTGATGATGAATGCTTCATGGATGCAAGAATGTTTTGGATCAAATGTAGATGGAGACTTAGATTAAAATAAATTGATTAATATCTTTATATACCGATATCTAGGTAAATTACTTATTAGGTCGACTTCCAATGGTCATGCGGAGCCACAAAGATGAATTTATGTTGGAGAGATAGGACCCCTACCCCAATTCAAATTTGGGTCCCATTGAGAGGGACCATGGCATTGGGTGCCATGGTCCAAGACCACAACATTGGGCGCCATGGTCCAGGACCAAGGTTCTAGGCACCATGGTACTTCTAAAAAAGGGACCAAAATGAAGCCTCGGGGAGAAGTGTACTCCACTAGGGAATTCATCAGTGGATGTTCATGGCATTAGAACTGGAGAATGGGAATAAAACATACCTAGATAGGTGATGAGGATAGGATATGCTAAATTAGGGGCACAAACATGGGGTGTAAATTGGTTCGGTGACAATTTATGAAGCTACACCTATAATGCTTAATACCCAACAAATATAGGATCAATAAGAGAATAATGTATTAAAATGAAAAAATCTAATATAGTGATGATAAATATTGGGGAAACATTCAAAAGAAGGGATATATGTACAAGAAAATTGTGTAAGTGGGAGGTTCAGGAAAGATCTTGATATATGGAGTAATTCTACTAGAGAATCCAAACCCAGAAGATGGTTATAATCTAATGAAGAAAAAATAAATGGATTATAAATGAAGCCATCATAAAGGTTGGTCAAAATAAAACCTCAAAAAAGATGGGAAGTCTCGAACTTCTTTGTGAAGTAACAAAATAATCTAGCATGGGCAATCACTGAGATATAAAAGTGCAATAGAAATTAGAACAAATATGAGAGAAGTCAGTTTGAGGCAACAATTTGGGGAAAATATAGTATAAAGGAACATTCTCGCATAAGGAGTTCACCCCAAAAAAATTCTATTCATAATGACAAGAAAAGCTCGAGCTTCATAATCCCCAAGAAGACTTGAGAAGGCTGAGATTTCTTAAGATGTTCAAATGGTTGGGTTCCACAAAACATATTTAGGGCCTAAGATGCATAAGGTTGTGACCTAAATTCTTCAACAAGATAAAGGACCCAAGCTCTATAGACGGAGAAAATAGTAGAGTTTCACTAAAGTATCAAAGTATACAAGTTTTCATAAGAACATTCAGAAGACAAGATTTCTGATATCTTAATTTAAACTCCATGATTATGTTAAAAGGTTGAATTCTTGCATAAGTTAAAATCTATTTTTTTATAAGATGCTTTAAACATGATTGTGTTTCTTCTAAACTACATATATGTTAATGTTATGATCTTTTGAGAAATGAATATGAGATTAGTCAAATTAATTTACACATGTGCTTAATGTAACAAAGATTATTACATGAGGTGGGAGTTGATGGATTTCCTTATGGTTTTAATGATTACATTATTATGATAAATGATGGTTAACCCTTCATTATAAATGATTTGTGACATGTATGATTCAAGTTAAGGTGTCTTTGGAAATTAAATACCACCAAGGGGAGATAGAGGTGAGCAATCATCCAAGAGAGAGAAGACCAATGACACCTCTAGGATTAAGGATGAAGTGCGAATACAAGATCAGATGTTAAGAGATAATAAAAAAAGACCAAGATGAAGCACTCTACCTAGGTCTGATATATTGCCATGCTATGAGGATATTTGATTAAGAGCATGTTGATGTTACCATTAGATTAGTTATGAGAATTGATTGCACTAAAGAAAATACTTGAAATAATAAAATATGACATTGGTTCATGCCACCAATGGAGATCTCTACTCCTGAATTTCAAATTTGTACAAATGAATAGCAGGTGAATATTTAATTATAAAATAATAAAAACTCCTAGCTAAAATTAAACATAATATTATAAATCCAAATTTGTTATTTTCTCAAAAAGCTACTATTTTTGTGCTTTTCTACTAGGATACATGACTCTTTTGACCTTCTCTGTTGATTAGTGAACATTATTAAATGCAAGTTACTTTAGGGTTTCTAGAAGCTAAATTGGGGACCTTGATAGGATTTAATCATGGCCATTGATTCAAAGTGTAAAATATATAAAAGGTCTATGCCTCTCTCATTGTAAAAGGTTATTGGATAGCAATTGTTGTAGCTTTGTATTTGAAGTCAATGAATAAAGCATTGAAGTATGGTATTTTACCAGTTACCTTGTGTTGTATACACGGTTCTTTTCTTCAATATTAAGTAAATTTAAGTGGTTTTAATGGAAAAAATTTAAGATATCTGATGGATTTCTAGCTCGTACCACTTCTATCTTGTTGATTGTAAGTTATAGTGTATGCATAGTCTGAACCTAATATTGGTATTAGTTCAATTGTGCATATTTGTTTAAGTTGCATCAAAATTGGGTACATGGATACATGTTTACAATCTAAAAACATTTCATTACCTTTGACGATTGCACTATTTTTGCAAACTATCTCAGTTCATGTCTTTGAGAAAATGTAGAATCCATGATACCACTAGGCATGATGATCTTAATTATTTAACCTTTTTATCAAGAATGGAGTTAGCTTTATAGGGAAAAATATTCATTTGGGATATACCTCAACCGGTGATTTTTGCAAAGCCAAATGACATCGATGTTTTAGAACTCCAAGTGGAGCACCGAGGATTACTAAAGCAAGCAAGTACCTACAGTGATGAGTTGTCAGAATAATGCACCAAGGATAGCATCCAACATGCAGACAATTACAGTAGAAGAATGTGTTGCAGTAGAAGAATGTATTGTAGCGGCAAAAGACATTAACTAGTTGTGATGGAAATGAATCTTAAGTGAGTTGTACAACTGAGAATAGTGACCAATATTTGGAAGTGCTAGAGCCTGAAGAAATAGGAGTTGTTACTTTTGAGGACAGCCAAGATCTTGTAACAAAAGACTTAGCATAAGGATTAAATGGTTTTAGATTATGTCATGACTCATCACAAGCGTCTCATCAAAAAGAAAAAGGTGATCCAGATAAACTACAATATTTGAAGAAATCTTGGATCAACACTCGATTATGCAACAGAAATAAAATATAGGCAAGGGTTTACTTGCTATTCCAAATGAGGATTCAATCAATCATCTTGTTCCATATGGTTTTTTCTTTACCAAATGATGATTTTTCATTACATTTAACAAATTTTAGTGACAAAGATACATACATATCATATGAAGATGCTCATCTATAAATTGTTAATGTGCAGGAAGTTTCAAACAATAATGATCAATCAACTATACTAGATGGAGGTGAGTAATGATCAATCAACTATACTAGATGGAGGTGAGTAAGTTTAATGTGCATAGGGAAATAAATGAGGATTCATTATCTATGTTGAACAAAGAGGTAAGATATTCCATGTTGTTGAGTTTAAAAATGATAAGTCTAATCTTTAACGCACATTGCTCATTAATGAATATGATTTTGATTCACATATTTCAAATGTGAGAGGAATCTTGCATCATCAACTACAACCCCCTAAAGTTATAGATGCGAGCTTATCATTTGGTATAATGGTGAATGGTAAACAAGACTTTTTGCATGAGAAAGAAGCACATCAAGTTGTATCTTTCCTCACTATGAATTCTAAAATATATGAATTTGATTATGGATATTTAAGGAGCCTAACTTGTATATGGATCATTCATGGATCTAATTGGCTTCTTGAATTGTTGATTTTTGCCTTATATTTTTTATGAGTACAAAAACAATACAATGAAAGTTTATTTCTTAGAATACAAAGACAAACCTACTAAGATTCAAACTATGTCCTATGCCTTGTTAAAACTGCATATTCTAAGAAATCATCTGAGATCAGGTATTCACACAAGTTGTCTAGGGCTTGTATCTACGAGCTCCTCTTGTATATAATTAAGTTAGATTTGTTTTTGCCTCATTTTAGCTTAGCTTGATTTCCTATCCTTAGTTTAAGCTTGTTTCTTGCTTTAGCTTAGGCTTGTTTTTTATATTTAGTTTAGTTTGCTTTTTGTTTTAGATTAGGTTTCCATTGCTTTGGTTTAAGTTGCTTTAGTTAGTTGGTTTGGAGAGAGAGTTGGTTCTCTATTTTGTAATAAGGTATTTTTTTAGAGTACAACTAAATGGTACATGTTTCTTTATTTTATTCATTTACTTGATAAATTCTCATGAAATGTTTTAGGGATTAAGTTGCATTTCTTTATTTGAATCACCCAATTAGACCATATTCTTGACTCAAAAGGTAATCATTATTTGTATCTCATCAATGGCATACACACACCCACACACACACATAACTACTTGTAGTTATAAACTTATCAAAGGAAAGTTGTGACAAGTGAAGAATCTTAAGTCTTGCTTAAGTGACTATTCTAATTTTCATTTCCATCATGAGTTTCATTTCTTATATGTTAGAAATGTAGAAACAATCCTAAAAAGATGAAAGAAAAAGAAAATTCATTCAAGTTCTCATTTTTTATAATATGTAAATAATTCTATCAGTGCTATAGATGTTGATTGACAGTAGAAAAATGTTCATTATAATTACAATGATAACTTCATCGAGGTTATGGATTCCTAATTGGCAGTGAGGAAATGTCTAAGTTACTTTTGAAGTAGATATATTCATGTAGCTTGTGTCAATAGAATTAAGGCACCTCAATGATGTCAAGTTAGAATAAATGCAATAGCGCACACATACATTATCAAAGATAAAAGTGACTTGATACAACTAAGGATTTCATTTCCCTCTTTACTATTTTTTTAATTTTATTTGGTTTGGGAGGCATTAACCGGAGATTCTAGTTTTAGAACAAGTATTGCACATTGAAATGTTCAAGAATATTTCCCAATAGAGTTGCCATTTGCTATGCCCTGCACACACACCTCGTTCGAAACAAGGGGGGCCTTTCTTTTCCTAACCTATTGATCTATATGATCATGTCCTTCCCTCTTGGGATGTTTGAGAGATAATTTGTGCCTAAATTTGGTTAAATATTGATCATAATCCAAGATGGATATCATTGAAACTAAGATTGAAATTTGACAAATTGATGTTAGTGTCAAAATTGTAAAACCCTCAACCTGGAAAACTTGTTGAAACTTAGGAAAATCAAAAGTCTGGAGAATCCTTTCAATCATGAAATTTCTAAAATTCAACAACCTTACTTTTCATCACACATGCCAATCTCAAAATCCAAGTTATCTTGTTAAGAATTCAATGATGATATAGTGTGTTACCATTCTTATAATTTATTGAAAAATTTAGATTTTTTTAAAGCATAATTAAAAGAAATCTCTTATAATCAAGTTGAGTTTCCTAAAATAATCAAAAATCTTGGTAGCTCTAAATCATCTCAACATCCCTTTGCCCTATTGACCTAGTGTTCTTAACCAATGAAGTGTGGGGGTGGTTGGGAAAATATGAATGTTAGGAAATAATATGCACATCTATCACGACCCCAAAACAACAACAAAGGTAGTACCGACAAGATCTGCACATTAGTAAATCCTAATCATGCCTAAGGACCAACACTTGACTTTCTAGAATAAATTTTTGCTTCCTTGCTACAAAACTCAATTAAAAGTATTGAAAAGACAATTCCCCAAAATCAACATATGCTCAAGAATTGGGTTGGTCAAAATTTTAAAAAATCGAAAATCTAACATGGCATTGGAATTCGCTAAATTTTAGATATTAAATTCAAATTTGGGGAATCTTGAAACTTTTGAGGAATGTGGCGATTAGTGGATTTTCACAAAGCTCTTTGTATACCCAAAAGAAACAAACCCCCAAAGGAATCTGATTAAGGATGACGTGTGCATATGGGATCGGTCTTCTTGTTTCATACTTACATAAATTCTATCCATAAATATATTCTCCAGAGTAAGCTTTTAAATATCAAAGTTACTACCATTAAACTTATTGGTTTATATTCTTCTAGATTTTTTTTCCATCTCTTCCTATAGTAAGATTTAAAAAATACTATATGCAAGATACCAATACATCCAAGATTAATACAAAAAAATCTCTAACAACTACAATCAAATCAAATCAAACGTGATCAATATTTGATCCTAAATAATAGGAAGGAAGGTATCTGTTGTACCTTGCACTCATGCCCCTTTTTGCGACTTAGAAAAATGGGGAACCCTTTTTTTCTTTAGTTCTTTCATGAGTTATTTTATCCTAGTTTTTTTTCTCCTCCTTTTGTTTCCCTTTGTTCTTTGCTTGGTTTTCTACTTCCTTTTTGAAGTTTAGTCCTCGGGTTTTCATTGTTCTTGTGTATATTTAAATGTAATCCTATTTGTTAACTCATAAACAACCCAGCCACAAGCCTAGAATCTACAAGCAATTTGGTAACGCCAATAAATCTCTAAATCAAATGTATGCAAATGAAACAAACAAAGTATATCTTTGCACACATGATAAGCTTAATTCCATTGTTCTTCAATCGTTTTAGACATTGTGGACAATAGTATTTGCTCTCGGCATTAATCACTAGCATGAGATGACATAAAAGAATGAAATATGGTTGATTGATTATGCAAGTATGATAAAGAAAACAATGATAGCTAAAATCGATATTGTGAAGCCCTAAACAAGTAATCTCTATGCATAATATGTAGATACTAGGTAAACACTATGTCCTTAAAAAATGGGATAAAAATTCTTATTTATAGAAATCTCCAAGAGAATCAAGGGCTTAGATTAAGAGGTTAAAAGATGAATGGCCATGATTTAGAGGTGAAAGGAGAATGATAAGATAAAAAGGTTAATTTGAAAGAAGGGATGAGAATAAGAGGTGGGGGGAGAGTGAATAAGATTAAGTGGTTAATTTGAATGAAGGGATGAGATTAAGAGGTGGGTTGACTTTTTTATTTAGAAAAATGTGTCTAGATTCAATGAATGATTGATAAGGCTTAAGGTAGGCATGTGAAGGGGAGACAGTTGTCACTTGAGTACAAATTTAGATTATGATCTATGTGAACATGTTGGAGGGCTAGAATTAGATAGAAGAGGATAATGCATTAAATAAATAAATAAGTATTTATTTAATTAATAGTTTGAAAAAGGTGGGATTAGAATAATTAAATGAATAATAAATATTTATCTAACTATAGGAAAGAAAAGACTAAAAAATTAATTAAATAAATAATAATATTTATTTAATTAATAAAGGAAAAGGTTAAGGAATTAGTTAAATAAATTAGAACATTTATTTAATTAATAAATAAATAATAGCAAAATAATTAAATAGATATAAATGAAGATATTTTAAGGTGATTACATTTTGACCCTCTTTGAGGCAATGCAATTTATCACATTCTTTTAAAGAAAAAAAGAAGTTGATACCCCAGTAAAGTATGGTAGGGAGGTGATATACCCCCTCAAGAGATTGGGAGAAAAATGAAAAGGTTTGGGCAAACTTACAACAAGAATAAAGGGATAGGTTAATAGGTTAGGCTTTGGAAAAGAAGGGAAATGAGAGAAAATGGCATCGGGATAGGCAAGGAAAGATTAGACAAAGCCATGATAGCAAGACACAAAGGAATTAGGGCTATGAGCTCTATAAATAGGAGTTTTGGGGCAGTCTTAGGCTAATTTGCATCCCATTCCTGTAATGCCCACCAAAATACCCTAGAGATATACAGGTATCTAACATGCAAATAGAGATAAATTTTAATTTTTTTTAAAGCATCTACTATTACAACATATTAAACTACCATTACATCAGAAGCATTAATTAACATCTACAAGATTAAAATAAAATATCTTTAACATCGCAATTACGCAAGCGGAATACAACACAATATCTACCATTCCCTAGGGTACTTGAACGCCATCACGTAAATAACTCTAACACATAAACACATCTCCATCTATGACACCATTCAACATTCATTGCATTTGTTTCCTAATCGATTACTTTCCTTCTTAGCATGAGAATCATTATTCAACAAATGCATATCCTATCATATCCCATTATCCATTTGATTATTTTTAAAATGGCAAACCCAATGTTCCTAATCCCTTTAAACCTTCTAACATGTCATGTTATCATGAATTATCAATTAGGCATCAACTAGTGCAATCTAGTTCATTTCCTTAAGTATAACCATACATCCTATAAGTTACTCATTCTTATTCATATTCTAGAGATATCCATTAACCAAGAATAACATCATTTCTATTAACTACATTCATTTAATGCCAACATGCACATCACTCAATCATTTGGTTCCTTCTAATCTAGAATTACATACATAAAGATTATCCAATTACAACATAGATATTTATAATGATTCGCCAAGATAAACTCCCGTCAACGTTTGGTAAACTAGAAACTGACGAAAAGATTTGAGTTACTAATCTATTACAATACATCATGATCTCAATCTACTATGAATCCCATTACATACGATTACAAGATACAAGTACATAATCCTCCTTTATAATTACATCTTCCTCATGATACAAGATAAATAATTTCAATCTCAAATACATAGAATATACTCCAAGAATCCATTTACATGAAGAGAATATATGAATGCATATCCACGCACAAGAGATTCCAATGAAAAATATCCCAATGGAAGAAGACATCAAACCACCCGACCATGTGGAACCATCCCTCGTGCTAGGAGATGATACAAGATCCCACTCACACTCTAGATCTAGGCTAACACCTAACAACCAAAGAGATGAAACAACTCCAAACCACAAAACATAAAACCAAGGGTCATCCAGAGGCTATCCAACAACAAGGCATAAGGAACTAGGACCAACATGTGGGGAAGAGTGTCATCGCATGCTATCACCAATAAGGATATCCTAGAACTCAACCTGGCATCCGTGATACACATGCAAAACTGTCTCAACCTTTGAGGAAATCACGTGAATTCAGTTTATCCGATTACTAGATCTGCCCACCTCACTTTGGTCTCCAAGCCATGAGATGGGGTACCACATACACATTTCTTATCTTATTAAGATGGGTTACTACTACCCAACCCGCCTATGATTAATTTATTATGTTATCACTTGATTAGACAATAAGCTTCCAAATGAGTTATCCAAACGACCTAGACCCTGGCTCCTAATCATAAGGAATCCTAGCAGTCCATTCCTTGTGACCTCGATAGACTCATAGAAGCCCACTCTCCCTAATCATGCACCTAGACCTTAGGGTAACAACATACTCAAATACAAGAACAAGGGCTCTCATATGCATCATAACCCAGATAACCAAGGTTATACATCAAATAATAATAACCAAGAACATGAACAACATATGCCAATATCACAGCCTTACAAAGGTAACCAAGAATCCTTAAACATCAAGAATCTCATTATCAAAAATATTCAACATGAGCCCAAAGAATAATAACAAGGCATTTCTCATCTCTCTTAGTCCAATAGTGAAATCAATCATCTCAAATCAATAAATCAAGCATACAACATCACAAGGATAGACTCATTCACGACAATGCACAAGCATGGGAGTATAAATACCAAAATTCTCGATAACCAAAATCAAGAATAAAATCCCAGCGAATACATTAACCATATATTTTTCACAGACACGAAGAATACAATCTTTCAAATCAAATTGCATATGAAGGATTTAAAATCCCCAACCTGGAAAATAGAAGTTATGGAATGCAAAATTGTTGCAAAAGCGACAAGCCAAACCTTCAATCCACCATCAAAAATCACAACCTCAAGCAAATCCAAGCCAAATCAATAATTCTCAGAAAATTCTCCAGCCAAGCCACACACACAACAAACTCAAATCTCCCAATAAATAGAAATTGATCCAAAAACTATACAACTTCTCCAACCAATCAAAATAATCCAAAATATAATATTTCATACCAACCATGCCAAATATTGAGGTAGAACAATATAAAATAATATCATTTAACTTACCCAAATATCTCAACCAGTAATAAAATAGGGTAGGTAGGGTAAATAATTAAATAATAGATAAATAATTAAACCAAAATAATATATTTCTTACCAACCATCTCGAAAATTAAAACAACAATAATATAAAATAATATTATTACAATCTCCAAACTCACAACCAACAATGGGAGAGGGTAGGTAAGATAAATAATAAATAAATAAATGGGTAGGAAAAATAAACAATAATAAATAATCTCATTAACCAATAAATAAAATAGAAAGGGCTAATATAAAATAAATAAATCAAATGTCCAATAAATGTTAAACCATAAAATAATACAAATAAATAAACAAGCAATTAAATAATAATATATTCACAACCACAACTCCCAAGAGGGCCAATCATAACAAGGGGTAAGTAAAGAAATAATAACAAATAAATAACCAATAAATAAATAGATAGATAATAAACAATAAAGCAAATAAATAAATAATTAAATAAGTAATAAATAACCCAACAATAAATAAATGGATAAATAAATAAATAAAATAATAAACAAATAATTAAATGTAGGGATACATATAAATGCTCCAGCCAAAAATAATTTAAGCTTAATGTCATTAATATCTCCCACATACGTATAAAATATAATAGTAAATAAATAATATTTCATGCATAATTATAAATGTCAAATATTATGATCCACAAAATAACATTAATAAATAATAACCTTCAATAATTAAATTGATAATTATATTTAAATATTAATGTCATCCATTAAATTAATTTAATATTAATAAATTATATAAACCAATTAATTATTTTATAATTTAATTAATAATCACACATTAGTATTAAATATTTATATCAACTATTTATTTATTTATTATAAACTGTGTAAATCCATTAATTTAATTTAGCATTATTAAAATATATAAATCAATTAGTTAATTAATAGTTTAATTAATCAATAATCATAACACTTCAAAGCAATCCAATATATGACAACTCAAGAGACCACTTGACGTTAAATAACACACACTAAGGCACTAAACTGACAAGGGTAATCAACTTAAACCTAGAGTGTAAGATGGGTTTTTATGTCATCTCCGATCAACTTGCCATTGGGATGAAAACACGCTCAGACCTGTGAAGCCAGGTGGAGTCAATGTCTAGTACCTGCAACCTGCCATCACCAACACAAATACAACAACACATACCATAACATGTATCATAAAATAGGCAAACAAGTGAAAGGAAATCACAACATCATATCATGCTCATGAATGAGTGTTATGACATCATCCCTTGTCATGAATACAATAGAAGACACTCACAATCAAACAAGCACTATTATATTCATCATCACATCTAAAAAAATCATGAAATAGGGTTAGTACATAATAAAATACCATCAAATCATCATTAAGTAGACTGAGCTATATCAGTATGATATATTGTTGTACAACAAAGCAATATGACTCGGGGAGGGGCAGTACATTTCCTTTGAGAGCACCTACTTGCAAAGAAAAGAACAATGAAGATATCAATAATTCTAGTAGCAAATAATCAATTCAAGCAGGTACGACTATTCAAGCAACCGAAGGAGTACAAAGGGTCAGTATATGTCTAATTGTTAGGTCCCCAAGGCGTTATGAATGCATCATATATAGGCTAGGAAAGTTGGTAAACTCAAATACATAACAAGAAAGATGTCGCACAATTTCTCTAATTCTACACAATTAAAGCATAAAATGGTGCAATTGCTTAGCAACTATGCAATTATCTGGGAAGCTATGCAATTGATAAAGCTGCACAACTAATTGGGGGATCTACATAATTGATAAAATTATGCAAATGACTAAAGAAATTGCACGATTAATAAGAATCTGCATAATTGCAAGACGAAGTTGTGCAATTCACTAGAGAGACTATGCAATTGACCATAAAACTACACAATTGATTTAGGTTAGGTTTTTGGCAAATTTTTAGTTAAGTTTTCAATATTTGTGACCATTTTTGGATTGATTGGATTTATTTCAAGATGGTCTAGATACAATGGTGTCATAGGAGAGGCATCCCTAACTCAGATGATGTGATTGTTGCTTATGAAGATTGACCAATATGTACTCAACTTAGTTGGATTATCGCACATTATGTTCATGTCTGGGATTCAAGCTAACCTAAAACTTCTGACCACACTAGCTAAGCGACGTCACAATGATAATAGCTCATTCAAACTTTCAATAGGTCTAATGTCAATGACACTGGAGGACGTATGGTAGATTCTTCAAATTTTGATCTATAGGAGTATGTGGTATATGACAAAGCCAGAGGAGAGGATGCTCTATGATAGGTATTTGGCAATGAGGACATAGAGGCATACGATGGTGAGATGAGCTAGAGACTTATTGTAGCCATATACACACAATATCATTTAGTATTAGTAGGTGTTATTGAGGGGCTAATATGTCTTGTCTTGACAAGAGATTGCACAGGTTATTGATTGGATGAAGATACACTCTAGAGCACATGGTGATGGATGAGACTTGGTTTGCATGGGTATCATGCTTATTATCTCATCTTTACAGTGATCTTCATTATTTTCTATAATTTGGCAAGGCTAGCTTGGCATAAGGGGTGATGTTATTACACATATAAGCATGGGAGCACATCATATTATGCAACCAGTGTGCATGAGATTCAAGGGAAGGTAGTAGCCATATGTCTATCTATATAGCAACATCATGACCTATCCTAAGTTGGGTAAGCTAAACTACTAGCAACAATTTTTAAATTATTTGAAAATAGTGATACGGAGACCATACTTAGACTGCATGGTGTGGGAGGATGATGATGATGCAGAGTTATCATGTGTGTTACATCCTTAGTGTCTAGTCGAGAGGATGCCCTATATCATAGAGAGGTATCTACCAGGATGAGTGTTGAGATAGTTTGGGAGGATATAAGGGATACCATAGGGGATAACCATGTTCCAAGGACACATAGGGAGCGACCATGGTGAGAACCCAATCTAGAAATATATGTGGCGACTACAGAGTTTCAAACCCTAGCACTCCCGACCCTAGAATTTCAGTAGGGTCATTCTATTTGCAAGATTGACAATTGAGTATGAGACCTGGTTCACACATGACAAGCCACCACGATTGATAAGGTTGGGAGAGATTATCCCTAAGATAGATGATGATGAGTAGCCCTAGAGTTAGGTTAGGAGGAGGATTGCACTGAGTGATCAGGGTGGAGGAGATGGAGAGGGGATGAGGAGGTGGAGGAGATGGATAGGGAGAAGGAGGGGCTATGTATGTGGTCTAAGTGAAAACACAAGTACCACACATTCAACCTCTATTGAGATGACAAGTGTAGCCTCAAGGCTAGGGACAAGATGATCACGATGCTTAGATAATAGCCCTACAGGGATATGTGGCAAGGTTGTGAGAACGCCTGGATGCCCAACAAGTTTAAATAGCCAGATTATAGGCATGGTCGCCCACCAGTCAGATGGAGAGTTACATGGTTATAACTCAATATGGGAGGGGTGAGTTAGCCTTATAGTAGGTGCAGACGATGGCATGAAGACCCACAACAGACAATCTACAAGAGATGGTAAGGGCTAAATAAGAGTCTTAGTATTATAGGGACTTATATGAGCAGACGGTGCCTCTAGATCAAAAATCCTAGAGTTTCACTCAAATTCAATCATATGGCAGGTCACACAGAGCTTATACTGAGAGTGGAGTGTCGAAGCGCTACATGGGGATGGAAAAGTGGGACCTTCTCAGGCTCAACAACCAAGACCAGTTGGGTCAAAGGGAGGTATCTCATCATAGCCTCTATGAGTCCCTTGTACCATGTCGACATAGACACCTAAGATTCTCATAGTTTTCGAGGCTCTTAGTAGTCATTTTTATATTTGTCATCATTTTACTCTGACTCTTATGATTTTTGAGATATATAAGATGACACAATTTTTTGCACCGATCTATCCGATGTGGGTGTTTTTATTTGTAGTATTGTAAATTGTATCCTTATATGATTTCATACTCACTTGGGCCTCACTTTAGTGTTTTTGCCTTCTATGCCCTGATTTTTCCTAATTTTGCTCACATTAGTGCCAAATATACGATCCTCATCTTCTGCTTTGATTCCTAGACCTTTGTTCAACACAAATATATTGTTCAAGGTGCCTAACACCCTTGTCTAGACCAAAAGGGCCCATTTTTTGAACCCTCTAGCGGTCATGAAAAATTGAGTGGGAAATGATTTTCGATGTCGATCTTCTTCATAATTATGAACATGTTTCACGAGGATGGGTATAAAGAAAGTCTTATCCCCTCATTTGAAACATATCTCATCAAGGAAATTCATTCCACAATTCAAATTCAAGTGAGCAAGCAATCAAGCATCATTAGAGCATTCAAGGAGAGGACATGTATTCAAATTTCAAGCATTCAAGATGACATCCATGATCAAGTTATTATGAAGACATCCATGAATTCCTACATAACAAAATCAACCTTTTTATGAAGGCTCCAAGGCAAAGTAGATTCACATAAAAGGTATAACATTTTAGTTCAGCATTATATTTCCAAATCTAGCATTTTTCTATTTTAATTCATCATATAAGGGCTAATTCCAAACCTGAGGTTTGACTTAGGCAAGCCCCTATCAATATTAAAAAATATTCTGTCTTGTGTGTACAGGTGACAGATTCAAGAGAGAACATATATAGATCTAGAAAGAGAAGACTGATACACACAAGACCAAATTTTGAAGAAGCGAAAAGTCTGGGTCAAGAGCGCCTAACAAAAATGATTGACACTTTTCTAATAAAATTTTAAGGATATACTGAGAGCCACTTTTTGATTTTGAAACTATTCTTGATATTTGCATCTGACACTTTTGGGTCAAGGTCACCTAGCAACATTGACTTGCATTTTTTAGTCCATATTTCAAACATTGTTTCCTCTATGCTTCCCATTTCTATATTTGTACTTGATGTCTGCACATCTATTCTGAAACTATCTATTTATATTAATCATTATCAATGTTATATTATTAACCATAGTTCTTGCATTTAATTAATGTCATATCCAATTACAATTTTCAAATCAAACAAGGAAAAATAATTCATTTTGCCCCCAACCCTTTCCCTATAGGTTTTGAGGTTGAGCCTATTGTATTCATTCTCCTTAAATGTGATGTGGGATAAGTGAGTTTGATTCATAGTTTGCATGCATAAACCAATTATTTCCATTTTTCAACATCACACAATCAGGGATAACTTTAAGAAACCCCCCCCCCCCCAAGCAACTGTGTAAAATCCTAGTGAATCAGACATTTATTTTCGGGGGGAAATTTTCATATCGATGGCGAAATTTTTTTTTTGAATGACGAAAAAATTATTTTGTATTGGCGATTTTTTTTTCTAGGGTACGAAAATGCCACAAATTTCTGGCGAATAATACCTTGTTCTATGGGGAAAATATTTATTGTGGGAGGCGAATAATTATTGTTAAAAGGAACAAATATATAATTGTATGAGCGAAAATTTTTACTCCGAAGGAAAAATTATTTAAATGTATTGGCGATTTTTATCTACCGCTTGAAAATTATTTAAATGTATTGGCGATTTTTATCCTCCGCTTGAAAATTTTTTAATTTGTTTTGGCGAATATTTTGTTATTTATGGTATAATATATAATTCATTGGCGATTTCATAAATTCATTGCCATTAATAGACAAGGCACATCACATCACATCAATACATCACATCACATAATACATTGAGTCTGTACTCTACACGATGTATCAATAAGCGCGACGTCTTTGACACGTCAAGGATGACACATACCTAAAATCTATCAATGATTTTAAACCGTTCGATGATCGTATATCAATGGCTGAAGTTTTATTTCGGCCCAATTTTCTGAAGAGAACATAGCTCACCAAAAAGTGCCCGGAATGGAATTGGATTCAATAGACACGTATCAAATGTCACGAATCACGATCAATAATTTCGTTCATTTAATATATATCTTTTTCACTTACGGCAATCCACTCTGTCCCCATGACTTCTAATGTGATACTTGCCAATTTGGTACTGGTTCATAGTTGTTTCCAATTTCGCACACTCATGCATTTATGGGAAAGATTTGCAGAGATACGAAAGATTTAAAATTTTTTATAGCAGTTAATACTGTTAAAGAAGTAATTATTACAATCAAGAGCATCAACAATTTATATACGATCTCTGCTTCTTTCATCTTCAATTAGCGTTTGCCATTTGGTAGATAAATCGTCAGAGCTCACGGTATTTTAGGTTTATAGGCTCACTGCTCGGGTTGTTTAATTTGTTAATCTGTTTTCTCAAGATGGACACTCCCATCCACTTGAGAAGCATTTCTACAGAGGACCAGAGGGCCTTTCTAGGCTCTGTTAGAGACCCAACCCTCCAATCAGTCTGCAAGGAGGTTGGGTCGTTCACCAATGAAGCTGTGCGGATGATGCTGGGCAGAGAATTTTTGCGAAACGAAAATAGGTATCGTGTTAACACGGACCTTACATCTCGCTTCTTAGCGTCTCTTCTGGACTTGGGAGGAGACAAGGTGGATATGTTGATGCTGTTGAGGAAGGTTTTTAAGGAAGACTTCCTCGGAGATGACATTACTCTTGTCGTTCTTGCAGAAGTAGGGGTGGGGATCCTTTGGGCGAGTGATTTATCCAAGCTTCTCCTCCTTGACCAAACACTGCCAGTGGCCAGGCAACCATTTCTCCTAAACCTGAATGTGGAGCAACTGACGCGTCACAGAAAATGGGCACGGATTGGTAGGGACTTCCTCTGGAAATGGCTCCTCCTGGACGACTTTCCAAACTACATGTGGCTTGAAGAATTCTCTCAGCTTATGCTATCTGAAGAATTTTACATGGAAGGAGGGCTAGATTCTTAGGGCAAAATTGTAAACAATTCCACTACCTGTAGTTTTTTTTTCCTATGTCCTTGAACCCTAACAGGCTGAGTGCCAGTGGCTCGCTCATTTTGGCTTTTAAGTTTTTGGGGGACTCAAGTCTTTGACGAAAATTTTGTAAATTTCAAAAGCATAAATATTAATGATAATTTTTCAAATTCCAGTTTGTTTCACTTTGCCTCTTACAGTCTTATGGATATAAAAATGTTTTCTATAATTCTATTTCATTTTTATTAATTAATTTCTTTCAAATGCTTTTTGTATATGAGCTACGTTATTTCAATTATTTGTTAAACAATGGAAATAAATTTAATACCGTGATCTTTTTATGTAATGCTATAAAAAAAAAATCATTTCGTTCCATTAATTATTTTTACATTAATTATGGTTTATTATAATTTTATAAATATATTCTATTACTATATAGTCATTCAAAATACAAAATGTCAAAAGTTGCAAGATACAAAAGTTTATTAGTCAAGGTTTTTTCATTCAATTAATTGAAAAGTTTCAAGATACAAAATTTGTCCACAGCTTATAGCAAGTAGACAAAAAAACTAGTTCATTGCCGATAGGCCACTCACTCAGTCTCACTATCCCCCTGGGTCACCTCCTCCCAGTCCCTTCCCTCCTCGGAGGTCGATGCTTTGGCTTTCCCTTTTGCTACTTCAGCTTTCATTTTTGGAATGCAGTTTAGGAACCCAAAGTCGAGGTCGCCCTCCCAGCTTGCCAGTAGTTGTATGGCCCTTCCTTCTTTGGCCCTATCTCTTAATGCCCTACCAACCTCCATCCTTGCCACCACATGCAAAGCATTGAGGACTTCATCCACCCTCGTTAATTTAACAAAGAGTTTCATCACTTCCCACCCCACTCAGGCTCGTTCATGACATTGGTATTTGATTTCATCCTCTGGGCCATGAATAAAAGGAAGCAATTCCTCCTGGTCGTCCCCTTCCATAATTCGAATGCCAACTCCCGGCACCACCCACTCCAAGATTGAATCCAGGTTAATCAAAAACTCCCCATCAATCAATTTGACCAATGTGAGTTTTACCTTTTCCACCTCCGATTCGAATTCACAGGCCCACGCCATAATCAGAGAGTAAACCTCCATGTTAGTTCGATACCGGTGACTGATATGTGCCACCTCCTCCGCAAGCATCAGTCGAGCTGCCGCCCACAACTTCTCCTCCTTAAACCTGAACAGTCCTTGCATTCGTTTATCATATACTTTGCCCAAAAAGGGCACCAAGTTCTTGTCTGTTCGAAGTGTGAAATTGGCCTCCATTGTCACCTGCAATTTCAAAATCACTTCCTGCAAAAAAATGTCTTACAGAAGGTATGATTCTACGAACTACAGATTTGTTCTGCAGCTTCTTCAAAGCAAAAAGTGGTACACAGATCAAAAGGTAAAAAAATCTGCCTCCGTCTTAACTCTTATAGGCCGGGTAATGAATGTGCATGATAATGAGATCAGGAAAAAGATTTCCTGCCATCCTCCCCTTCCTCCTTTGGTGCGGCATGCCGCAGACAACTCCTTGTGCAACAATGAATCGCCACCTTGGCATTTGTACTTTCCAAATTTGCTCGCCTTAACAGGTTGAGGACTGCAGTTGCACATTTTTTTAAATTAATAGACTAAATTTATGTTGAAATTATATTTTTAAACTATTTTTGAAAATTATATATCGTAAACATATTTTAAAAGAATTTTGTTAAACTTTAAATTAATATTTTAGATTTAATATTGAATGTTTTCTTTTTAATATTAAACTTTTACCTTTCAAATTGCATATCAAAATTTATATTTTTATTTAGTTTTTTGTTTTATTCTAGAAACTAAGTTTCATGTTTTATACTATTTTTGAATTTAAAATTTTTACAAATAATATTAACATTATATTTAATAGTTATCTCAAACTATTGCACATCTTTAATTACAAATAATATTAATATTATTTTTAATAGTTATCTCAAACTATTGCCCAATGCCCGGAATTGAACATTTTAAATTTAATTAAATAGAATTAAGTGAAAGTCTATAGTCTATAGACTATAAATCTCTTTTTCGAGCGGAATTTTAAAATGATTAAGTAGACTTTAAAAACAGACCCGAAAAGTAACACGAGTATGGTGACGTGCCAGAAAAAATGGTAGAAGTCGTGGGACCCACTTCATCTAAAAACAGGTACCATCGACCGTTGGATGAACAAAGATCAACAGCTAGGGTGGATTTCGGCCGAATGTGGGAAGTGAACACCTTTTTGAGAACTTCACCCGAAATTGGACATTTTAAATTTAATTAAATATAATTAAGTCTAAAAATCTCTTTTTCAAGCGGAATTTTAAAATGATTAAATAGACTAAAAATCAAACCGGAAAAGTGACACGAGTATGGTGACGTGCCAGAAAAATGACAGAAGTCGTGGGACCCACTACATCTTAAAACAGGTACCATTGACCGTTGGATGAACAAAGATCAATGGCTAGGGTGGATTTTGGCCCGAATGTGGGAAGTGAACACATTTGGGAGAACTTCACCCGAAATTAGACATTTTAAATGTAATTAAATATAATTAAGTCTATAAAGCTTTTTTTCGGGCGGAGGTTTAAAATGATTAAATAGACTAAAAATCAAACCCGAAAAGTGACACAATTATGGTGACATGCCAGAAAAATGGCAGAAGTCGTGGAACCCACTACATCTTAAAGCAGGTACCATCGACCGTCGGATGAACAAAGATCAACGACTTAGGGTGGAATTCAGCCCAAATGTGGGAAGTGAACACATTTGGGAGAACTTCGCTTGGAATTGAAACGTTTTAAATTTAATTAAATATAAGTAAGTCTATAAAGCACTTTTTCAGACGGAAGTTTATAATTATTAAACAGACTTAAAAAATAGACCCGTAAAGTCACAACAAGTACCTTGGTCCCTCGTCCGTTGGATGAGCAAAGATCAACGACTTAGGGTGGATTTCGGTCCGAATGTGGGAAGTGAACACATTTGGGAGAACTTCACCTGGAATTGAACGTATTACATTTAATGTCCTCATAATTTATATTGAGGTAGTGAATGTTTTGTCCTTCGGCATCGAATACTTATTAATAATTGTAGTCACATAAATCTGTCCATTTTAATTAAATAAATATTTCGTATTTATTTGATTAAAAATCCACTAGCCATTAGTTAATTAAATTAATATTTAATTAATTCATCCCCAAACATTCTTCTATTAATTAAATAAATTATTCAATTTATTTTAATTAATTCATTAAATCAAATTTCAATCAATTAAATAAATAAAATCTATTTATTTAATTAAATTCCCTTTTCCTCTTTTAAATAAATTAAATAAAACATTTATTTAAATCATTATCCCCCCCCACTTGCATTTTCCTACAAATGCAACTTGCACACATTTATTGAAATAAATGAATTTTTATTTTAAAAAAATCCTATTTTACTTCACCCACCAAATCCACTTGCAAAATCTAATCCCCTTCTAGATTCTTCTAAACCCTTCCTAATTAGCCTAATCCATCCCCTAATTATTGTCACATTCCTAAGCAAAATGGAGTCACTTCTCAAAGACTCCAAAGTCTTTGAAAAGCATTTAATGCTTTGTGTGTTCAACAAATTAACCTCCAAAGTCTTCCAAGACCACTAATGGCTCTTACATAACCATTTATGGTTATTTCAATCTTGTCTCCCCAAACATTTATTGTTTTGACCATATTCATCCATTTCACATTTGCACAAGAGTTTATCTATTGGATAAAAGCTTTATTCTTTGAATAAAGAGTTTATTCATTCAACCAACCTTGACTCAAAATCCCAAAGTCATGTCAGGCATTTAATGCTTATTCCCTCTCCTCTCAACCTATCTCACATTGACACTTGTCATCCTGGAATTGGGTTGAAAGCCCTCACATGGATTTGAAATCATTCAATCCTGACCCTTGTTGAGATTACTCAATCTCAACCATCCATTGCTCCATTTTTCCTATAAATAGAGCCCATTCCTTCATACTCCAGATCCTAAAAAACTTGTATGCATCTAAGCTCTAGACATTTTAGAGAGCATTTAGCATAAACAATCTAACATCTTGTCTTTTTGGTAAAATATATCATTTTAGCATCAATAGATTAGTATTATCTTTTCATTTCACATTTAGAGCTATACTACAATCTCAATCCTCCATAAGCATCCATAGTGCAAAAAGCTGCTGAGAGCTACACTATTTTGGAACTTGGAGAGGAGAGGAACAAGGGAGAAGAAGCTAAAGCCATGCTAAGAGGCAATTGGAGATGCCTCATAATCTATATTTTGTTTATTAGATAAATTAGCATGTCTTTTGTGTCTCTTTTGGTATGCCTTCATAGTTTAGTTTTAGATTGATTAACACTAATGTTTTGTGTGTTTTTGTGTTATTTGATTATAGACTAACCTTGTGCCATTTAGGAGGGCATCATTTGGTGAACCCGACGTGAATCGAACACGCAACCTTCTAATCATTTTTTTGAAAATTAACATTTTGCTTGTTGAAACTGCCACACAGGTCGCGCTTCGGCGCTAATGAATACGTTTTAGCGCTATCGAAACAATTTCTTTTAGCGCTATTGACCCTAAGATAGCGCTATTGAAAAGGTTTTAGCGCTATTGACAACATTCCGGCGCTTTTGTCACGGTTCTGGCGCTATTGAAACAATTCTGGCGCTTTTGACTTCTCGTGTTTTCTTTTTCTTTCAGCGCTACGGTGCGAATTAGCGCTTCTGAGAGCGCAGACTAGCGCTATTGTATAAATTAGCGCTTCTATCTAAAAAGCAGAATAGCGCTATTGCGACAGAGCGTTGTCCAAGTCGCTTTGTAACCAAAAAAAATTGAGTGTTTTAGGCTTGTGGAAGCCCCCCTTGAGCATTGGTTTTTACTAACTTTTTTTTTTTTTTTTTCTTTGTGCAGGTTAACAACCCAAAAAAAAAAAATCACAAAATTTTCATTTAGTGCTTAAAAAGAACTTAAAAGCACAACAAAAAAAAAAAAAAGAAGTTTCATTGTTTTCTAGTTAGGACTCATCTTTATTTTTGGTGCTTAAAATCAACAACACAAATTTGATTTCCTTGCATCAATTCGGACCTAAAATTTACAAACCACATTTCAAATTTTGGTGCAAATAAAATACACAATCCACTTGTTTTGTTTTTTGCAATCAATTTTTACTTCATGCAAACGTGTTTTCCATTAAGTTGACCAGGATTTCAAATTCTAGAATACAAAAACACATTGCTTTTTGAAGTTAAAAAGAACACCATGACTGTTGGAGCAACATCTCCAAATAGTTAGATCACATTTGCAAATGCTGGATTAAAAAGAACAAGTGTTTTACGTGTTTGGCACGCTTGTGCACAAAAAGTCAGTCGAGTGGTCCTACCTCTAACACACACTATCCTCTCCTTTGGCTCTCGTGGTCCTAGGTGCAAGAGAAAAGTGTTAGTAACGCTCATATTTTATCTTTTTAAGAGAGGCCTGCCAAGGGATCGATACTCTTGGGAACGACCTCGAGCGGTAAATCCTTCGAGCCGCTATAGAAATCAGGTGAGAGCGAAAGCTGTAGCCTTGGGTATAGCTGTTCCTACAGTGTAACTGGCCGAAAGGACAAATGGGCCCCACCACCAGTTACAAGGCTCTTAAGTGAGTCACTGCAGAATGAACTTATGTCCAAAGCCATCAAACATGACTAAACACCTTTAAGTAGTAGCCCATTTGTTCTATTGATTGAGGATATTTGAGGTATAATTTAGTGCAAGAGCATAGAAGGTTTTGCTCCCAAGATACTCACCATACATATTTCCTTGAGTAGAAACATAGCTTTTTGAAAGGTCACTTGTGGCTTGATAAAAGTGGTGACTCCCCCATCATAGGGATCATCTATTTGTTATGCTCATGCAAGACTTAGTATATCACATCCTTACCTGCCACGGCGGGATTCATAAGGTATGTAGTACCAAAGTCGAAGAAATATCAAGATGTGGGCTAAATTTATCACAACTGGCCATTTGACCTTAGGGATAAAAAGTGTTTGAAGTGTGTTCGTTTTACAGACCTAGTGCAAATTGAGCCGACTTCAGGCTTTGGAAATACACCTTAAAATAAATCTAAAGGAAGGGTCAAAAACAAGTCCAAGAATTGGGTTGATCTAGACCCATACTCATTTGTGCCTTTGAGGCAACATTCTTGTGTTTGTGTGCTTGCTTTGTTTTCTTGTCAAAAAAAAATCAGAAAATCAATCCCAAAAACAAAGTATTCATCCAACATCTGTCAACACAACCAAAAATACCAAAAACAAAGGGCAAACAACACAGAGTCACAACTTTTATGACCATTCTTCACATCTTGCGAAAGAAGAAGTGTCATCAGAACATAAACTTGAAAAGGAGACCATTGAGCTCAAAGGCTTTAATCAAAAGGAGGAAATTCTTCTATGTCAATCGACAAATCTTTGTCTCCCATAGAGTCTTTCTACATCGCATGCGTCTATACCTTCAAGGTAAAACAAACGAGTTTGATTCAGAATCATTGAACAGCAGAGCTTTTATGCAATATAGAGCTCTGAGTTATCACAAAAATCAAGGAGGAAAGATTAATCCCAATTTCTTCCCAAACATCTGTATCACCTACAACACAGTTCGAGAAGTGCCACCAACGCCTGAAAGGGAAGAGGTAGAGTTTGTCCCATTTGTGACACAAAGTTTTTATTGAAGTTGAAAACATTTTCATCCATCATCTCATTCATACATCATCACTTCATCATCAATCCATCCCAAAACTCTCAAAACATTAAGGGGTTCTTGTCCCAAATTCTCTTTTAGATATTGCTTGAAATCAAACACATCACATCACTTTTTAGATTGTTTCTACATCTAGGATAAGCTCATCCTAAGAGACACATCTACGCAGGTTAAAACTAGTTCATGAGTGAATCCTCTCATTACTAGGTAGTTAAATCTGTAACACATCTCAGATTTCTCTACACCTTATCACATCAAATCTTATCACACAATCAAGCAATTCAAAGAAGGAATTTCGGTAACATCTACCTTAAAAGTGCTAGAGATCTACATACCACCAAACCACTAAATCATCAATCCTTCATCAAACAACTCATCATCATCTTCAATCAACTTCAAAACAAACTTGCAAACAAAATGGCTCAAACCCGATCACGATCAAGGCAACGAGACATAGAAATTGAGGAAGAAGAGGACAACCTCAATGAATTTCAAGAAGCACTTGGAGGAAATGTGAATGACGAAAACCCAAGTACTCCCACTCCTTCAACAATCGAAAGGGTTCAGCATAACCCTCATTTTAACAGATTATTTGATGAAATACTAAGGAGCAATGCGGATGCTCACTTCTTAAAACTCGCTCAAGAAGGAGCCAAACTCCCCTCGGACTTTGATCTTGCCCAATTAAGACAAGCATCAGAAAGACAAAGTCGCCATGAGGAGGAAAGAGGTAGAAATCACATCAGATATAACATTCCTCGAGGTAACCCACCACCTCCTCCAAATGAAATGGAGATGTTGCGGCAACAAGTCGAGAATCTCGCCCAACAACTTCATAGTGGTGTCAAGATTAACCAATTCTCACTCAATGACATCTGTCCCTATCCTTTTGATAGGAATCTTTATATGCCACCCTTTCCACGCGGGTTCGAAACACCCAAATTTGAAAAATATAGAGGAAAGGGGGATCCCCGTGATCATGTCCGAGAATTTCATTCCGCTTGTCTTGAAGTGGCTTATGAGGACACATACCTAATGCACCTTTTTCCCCAAAGCTTGGGAGGAACAACCACATCATGGTTTTCCCGACTACCAGGTGGCATTAGAACATTTGAGGAACTCATCCAGAAGTTCCTATCTCATTACTCTTATAACATTGAACGTGACATCACCATGGCTGATCTATACAACACCAAACAAAAACCAGGTGAATTATTCTCAGTATTCCTGCAACGATGGCGCCAAATGTCTAGCAGACGTTCTCTTCAGTTACCTGAACGAGAACTAGTGGAAATTTTCATTTCCAACTTAAACGAAGAAATGGAATTTCACTTGGATGTCAAAGACACAGATTCTTTTAACGATATGATCACCAAAGGTATAAAATGTGAAAGGGCACTCATCAAAAAAGGACTCATCAAAATCTTTAATGAACCCAAGGATGGTCCTCGCCCGCGCTTCAATAGTGATAAACCGAACTTCTGGAACAAGAATAAGAATATCGTCAACGATGAAGTTGTGGATGTTCGGACTATCCAAAATGCACAACCTATGGTTCGGTTTGCAGGACAAAATCCTCCACCTCAAAATAACACAAATGTTCCTTCCAATCAAGGTCGCATCACGTCTCATGATGAACCAAGACCTCGTCAGCAAAAACAAAAACGAACATACACTCCCTTAGGGGAACCCATTGAAACAGTGTTGCGACAACTCCTCTCTCAAAATTTGGTCACTCTACCTAAGCTATCAAACTATGAGCCTCAGGTCAAACTGGCATGGTGGAGAGATACTGAACATTGTGAGTTCCATCAAGGAAGAGGACACAAGACAAGTAATTGTCACCGATTGAAAGATCTCATTCAGGATCTTATTGACCGAGGAGAAATTGAAATTGAAGGGCATGACCCAAAAACAACCAATAATGATCATCAGATGTTCAAGAATCCACTTCCATCCCAAGATCAAAGGGATCCTTCCACTTCCAGACGAGGTCCTGATACCACTGATTATACGCAAGCTGCGTATAATTACACTGTCAATCACCTGTATGATGCCAGTGAACAAATTGCAACTATCACCTTCAAAAATCCCACCCCAAATTGCAATGTTGTTACGCGTCGCGGCAAAGTTACCATCAAGGCAGCTCCACAAGGCACCACCTCCATCCCAAAGCAGTACAATCTTGTGGAACAATTAGACAAAACCCCTGCGCTTATATCCATTTTGGAGCTTTTCCGTCTATCGCCATCTCATAAAACTATCTTGGATCAAGCACTCCAAGAGGCATCACTCCCTGCAAACTTGAATACAGACCAATTTCAAGCAATGGTTGGAAGTTTAAAGTCATCACCTTGTCTCACTTTTTCTGAAAGTGACAACTCTTCCTTCCAACAACCTCATAATGCTTCGCTACACATTGAAGGCTTTATCAACCAACATAGGATCAAGCGAGTCTTGATCGATAATGGAGCAGGCCTAAACATCTGTACACTACAGTTGGTCACAGCATTGGGATATGCAATAGAATCAGTGGATCCTCGCAAGAAGATCACCATCAAGGCCTATGATGATGCAGAGCGTTCATCCAAAGGAGCTGTGGTACTACCAATCCGAGTCGGTCCTGTGGTAAAGCACATAATTTGTCAGGTTCTGGACCTTCCTCTGCCATATAATCTATTATTAGGGAGACCTTGGATACATGCCATGCAAGCCGTTCCATCTACCTACCATCAATGTATCAAGTTCCCACATAATGGTGCAGAGATCACAATCCTGGGCGATGCAAATCCTTTTGCATTTTGCCATAATATCAGCCATCAACCAGAGATTACTGTTCCTAATAATAGGGAAGCCATTTCCTCCACATCATATGTAAATCCCACCTCTCTTTCTAGTTCAAACACTCCTATACCCAAGCAAGAAAAGCTTAAGATGAAAGTCGCAGAGGAAGGTCCTGGAGAATACAACTTGAGTCATCTCTTTTGTGTGGGACAAATGCCCACTTCTCCTAGAACACATGGTAAACCACAGCAGTTACTCCAGCAACCACTAAACACGCCTGCATGTGCCTTAACGCCTTTCATCCTTGGAAAGAGTCAAGAGGAAGAGACACAAGATGAGGACCTAGCGGACTGGATCTATAAAGATCCCATCACCACTGATAAACCACGAGTTACACTTCCTACAGAACAGTATGGCAAAGGCCTCCTCATTATGCAAAGAATGGGATATGATGGTCAGAGTGCTTTGGGATACTGCAAACAAGGACGACATGAACCTCTGCTACTAGAATTCAAGCCCAAAGGTAATACAGGCCTAGGCTTTGAAAAAGAGATCCTTCCTAAACTCAAATTCAAAGGAAAACCCAGCAAACCATTTTGCCCACCTACTGCAAAGAGGACACCTTTCATAATCAAAGCACCCTCAAGCACTATCCCCACTGCCCCATCGAGGCTCACAACCCCACCGCAATCGTCATCAATATCATTCATCCCACCAAACGAACCAGTAATCCCATCAGCAACACCATTTGTAGCAACAACTGTATGGAAACCTACAGCAACATCTATGGCACCAGCCATTCCAACAGAAGCCACTAAATCAACACTGCCGATACTTCCAGTAACAAATCCTTTAAACCCCATCATGGTTCCTGCAGCACCGATCACCACAAAGGTACATAAACCAATCACGCCTGCAGTATTCAACTCCAGCGACATCCCAATATGGTATAGCAATCGGATGCTGGAAAGTGATTCAGAGACCGACTCACATGAGTGGGAATTTGATTCTGTACAGCTTAACACTTCAGATGAGGAAGACACATCACCACCTCCGCCACGCAAAGACATCCCTATTTACGGAGAAGCACAAATAAAGACCACTTGGGTACCTGAGCTGGAAACATCTTCCACAGACCCTACGTCTCATCCTACGCCTGATTCTGACAGGGAGAGTACCATCAACGACCTTCACCACACTGTCTTAACCCTCACTGATACCTCTAACGAACTTAATCTAATCGATGAAGTAATGCCCATTATCCACCCTAAACTCATCGAATGGAATCAACCAAATCCCCCATGTCTTGACCTCTTCCAAAACAACGAGGCTATCATTGACTTTTTGGAATTACGGGATAATCTACCAAGCGGGGATCACAAAGCTGGATTTGCCATTGAACTTAATAGCGCAGCATACTTTGGGGCGGATGCCAAACCTTTCAGCTGCAAAAATATAACAATAAAACATGGATCTTCCAGTGAAAACCACACTGTGGCACTGTTTGATCCAACAAAAGTAAAAAGAAAGAGCGTATCCAATGGTGAAAACCTCTCTGAGGCACCTGAGGATGAAGGGTTTGACATTCTCCCTGCTAATGCACAGCAGGAACGATCAACGATTCTTATCGAGGAAACCAAAGAATACAATGTGGGGACTCCTGAAAACCCTCATATCATACATTTGGCATCTCTTCTCACTCCAGAGGAACAACCTCAATTCATAGAGTTCTTCCAGAAGCGTCAGATCAACTTCGCATGGTCATATGCAGACATGCCTGGGCTTGATCCTGATTTAGTCATGCATCACCTCACCGTAGCAGAAGGAGCCAAACCTGTCAAGCAGAAGCTTCGTAAGATGCATCCCCAAATTGCAGTGCTAGTCAAAACAGAACTCAAGAAACTCCTGGATGTTGGTTTCATTAGACCAATTGATTATGCAGAATGGATCTCCAATATTGTGCCTGTCGGCAAACCAAAAGGGGGCATCCGCATTTGTACTAACTTTAGAGATCTGAATAAGGCATGTCCTAAGGATGACTTCCCCCTTCCAAATATCGACATCATAGTGGATCTGACAGCAGGACATGCAATGCTTTCACTCATGGATGGCTTTTCCGGATACAATCAAATAAAGATCGCACCAGAGGACCAACATAAGACAGCCTTCACATGTCCATGGGGCACATATTGCTGGAATGTAATGCCTTTTGGTCTAAAAAATGCAGGAGCCACCTATCAAAGAGCAATGACCACCATCTTCCATGACATGATGCATACCATGATGGAAGATTATGTGGATGACTTACTAGCAAAATCACTCACCAGAAAAGGACATCTCCACATCTTAGATCAAATCTTTAATAGACTGGAACAATACCATGTTCGACTCAACCCAAAGAAATGTGTCTTTGGAGTGACCTCCGGGAAACTTCTAGGATACATTGTCTCAAGCAAAGGCATTGAGGTCGATCCAGCAAAGGTTAAGGCAGTAATGGACATGCCACCTCCAAAGAATATCAGTCAGCTAAGGACATTACAAGGGCGACTTCAATCCATCCGAAGATTCATTGTACAATTGGCTGATAAGTGTCACCCATTCACGCACCTGCTACACAAGAACATCCGCTTTCAGTGGGATGACAGATGCCACCAAGCATTTCAGGCACTTAAAGGCTATCTCATGAATCCACCCTTGTTGATGCCACCAGATCCAAGTAGACCGTTGTTACTTTATATCTCAGCAACAAGTACCGCACTGGGTGTGCTACTGGCACAACATAATGCAAAAGGTAAAGAGTGTGCTGTATACTACATCTCTCGCACACTGGTTGGCTATGAACTCAATTACACACCTATTGAGCGAGCTTGCCTAGTAGTAATCTTAGCAGCCACTAAATTGCGACACTATCTGTTGACACACAAGGTACAACTCATCGCAAAGATTGATCCACTCAAGTATTTACTTAGCAAAGCAGCATTGATAAGTCGCTTGGCCAAATGGGTGATGATTCTAAGTGAATTTGACATTGAGTACATAGACCGTAAAGCTATCAAAGGTCAGGTTATTGCAGATCAGTTGGCCGATGCACCACTCATAGGCGATCATCCCCTCATTTCCAATTTTCCAGATGAAGAGATATTCATGATCACAACAGCACAACCATGGAAACTATATTTTGATGGTTCATACACTAGGCATGGCTCGGGGGCAGGCATTCTGTTTATCACACCTCAAGGTGATAGCATCCCGAAGTCTTACAGGCTCACATTTCCATGCACAAACAACATAGCAGAGTATGAGGCTTTAATCACAGGACTCAGATTAGCCATACAATGGAAATTACAAGAACTGCAAGTATATGGTGACTCACAACTGGTCATTCGACAAGCAACAGATGAATATCAGACCAAAGATGATAAACTCATGCCATATAAGCAAATGGTGGACACTCTAAAGACATCATTTACTACTATGACTTTTGAGCAGATACCAAGAGATTAGAATCGAGCTGCTGACGCCATGGCTACCATCGCATCTCTACTAGATCTTCCACAGAATTCAACATGCTACGAGTTCTTGGTAGAACAGCTTTGGATCCCTGCTTATGATATCCCTGAATCCGAAATGATATGTCACCTTGTTGGTTCCGAATCCCCATGGTACGGTGAGTTCTACACCTATCTCCGCGATCACACCCTTCCTCCCAACCAATCAAATAGCCAACGTAAAACCTTCATTCGCCAAACTGCTCGATATACCATTATTGCCGAAACCCTATACCGACGTAGTCTTGATGGTACTCTCCTTCGATGTCTGGAACAAGGTGAGATAACAAAGGTTTTGGAAGAGGTACATGAAGGAATTTGCGGGACTCACTCAAGTGGTCCATCACTAGCCAAGAAGATCATGCGAGCTGGATACTATTGGCCATCTATGGAAAAGGATTCTTACTACTTTGTCAGGAAATGCAAGAAATGTCAAATTCATGGTGACCTGATACATGCACCAGCACAAGAACTGCGACCAATCACAACACCATGGCCTTTCTGTCAATGGGGCCTTGACCTTGTGGGTAAAATTCATCCATCTTCATCCAATGGCCACAAATTCATTATTACCGCCACCGAATATTTCACAAAGTGGATCGAAGCTGTTCCACTTACCCAAGTCATCGGTAAGCAGATCGCCTCATTCATCCTCAACTACATCATCTGTCGGTATGGTGTACCCATGTCCATCATCACAGATAACGGTCTTCCTTTCAAAAATCAGGATGTCCGTGAACTTTGTGAGAAATTTCATATCCAACACCGCTTTTCCACTCCCTATTACCCACAAGGCAATGGTCAGGTCGAAGCATCCAATAAAAACATATTGAGGATCCTCAAGAAAACAGTCAATGATGCCGGTCGTGATTGGCATGTTCAATTGAATCCAGCGCTATGGGCATATCGAACTAGCATTCGAACCCCTACAGGTGCAACTCCTTATTCATTGGTCTATGGTGCTGAAGCTATCTTACCTATTGAGGTTGAGATACCATCATTATGGGTTTCCTTGCATAATCTCATCGATGATGAAGCATACAGAGTATCCCGTCTTCAGGACTTAGAGTTACTTGATGAGAAGCGACAAGCTGCATACAATCACCTCAAAACCTATCAGCAGCGCATGAGCAGAAGCTACAATCACCGAGTTAGATCTCGTACATTTGAGGTAGGTGATCTTGTTCTATGAGAGAATCCTCGCAACCAACCAAACAGAGAACATCAAGGCAAGTTTGAATCAAACTGGCTCGGCCCATATGTTGTCACTGTTGTATTCGGGTCCGGGGCATATCAGTTGGCTACATCAGAAGGAGAACCGCTTGCAGATCCAATCAATAGCATGCACCTCAAAAGATTTTATACCTAAGATGTACAGAGCATCAGGCTCCCCTACATATCTGAAAATACCAAAAACATTCAGAAAAATGTCATGAAGAAAATACAAAAACATTCAAAAAAAAAAAAAAAAAGTAAAGAAAAATCATGCATCCAAACGGTGAACAACCACTCCGGTGGCACCTTGGGTAAAGTACGGTGGTGAAAACCTGGAAAACAGGCGCCACTCGTAAAGGCTATGGCTCCACTCTCTTTCAAGCTCGTTGCGATCACATTCATACATACACACATCCATCCATCTAACCATGGCTTGTTATTTGATCTGTAATCCAAGAAAGTACTTCATGCGTCTGGCATCCCGCTTTTTCATAAATCATGTCCAACTTGGGGGCAATGCCCTTACAATCTAGATGATGGAAGTGGATTCTACATTACTGGTGATTCATTGGCAAAAACATTCAAAAATGTCTCAACAAAATCCAAAAACATTCAAAAATGTCTCGCAAAATACCAAAAACATTCAAAAACAATACAAAATCCAAAAACATCAGAAAACATCAAAAATCACACAAAAACATGGCAACACCTTGTACATACCCATCTATGCAGATACCAAAACAAACATTGACAAACTACTCACACAATGACCATTTACCAATCAACCACACAATCAACATCAACAATCCAAACTGTCTTTAAAACACGGATGCATCCTTCCTTACCAAAACAAAGACAAGATGACATTTTCTTTGACAAGAAAATTCTGTTAGGCTATCAAATACTTGGTTGATTTGTGAGTACAATCGTTTGTTTATCTGTATCGGAATCTTTTAGCATTGTTTTGTATCGTTTGCGCATTATTTCCGATGAAGTTCTGGGGCATGTACTAATGGTGTCTACGTGGGAAGTTCACCAGGCTACGTGATCTTATGCAAAATGCAGTCATAGATCATTACGGCTTGCTGACTACAACGTATATCTCGACCATATGGACATGAACCATTACCAAGGATCCTTATTCTTTATTCTTTATGTATATATACTGTTTGGTTGCAGGTACAATGCTCATTCTTTGGTTCCTCTTCCTCCAAATTGGATAAAGGTTTTATTTTCTTAGTATGGTATGAACTTGTCTCAGGATCTGATCAGCCTAAGATCAAGGAGGACGATCCAAGTCATGCACGAAAGGAGATAATCCTTGTCTGTTCCGCAAGCAATACTCTGGTCGACTTGACCCTTATATCAAGTCGTTTGTATTAACTTGCTATATTAAAATCCATGAAAGAAATACTCAGGTCATCTTGAATTATTGTGTTAAGATGCTTGTATTCTCTTCCAACATTTTAAAGCTCAATGATGAAAAAAGAGCACTATGGATCGTCATTTCACCTCATCTGTTTATATATTGCATTCCGTTGCATATCATCCATTCATTCATTCATATGTAGGCTTTTACATGAATGACTAATAAAAGTTGGTCTTGGATACACATCACGACCGAGTACTCTGATACATCATTAATGCATCATGCAAACTCTTAAAAACCTTGCATTCCTCATGGTCATATCATCATCGCATTTAGGTGCATCTTGCATTGCGACCATTTCATGTCATTTTTAAAAATTAAAACATTGCATATAGTTCGTTATTGACATTAGTTTTCATTAAAAATCATTTTCATCATTGCATCAATCATAAATAATTAGATTCATTCATGGGATCAAATTGTCTTTGGTTGTTTTAAATCATTTACTAAACATTTCATCCAGTATAAATTATCCATTATCATCTTATCAACTTATTATTACACACATCCATTTATCCATTTAGTTACAAAGTGCATTCATTCATTCATTAATAAGCATCTCATTATGTTCATTTTAGGATTCATTTCACATCGCATTCATTATCCTCTTTTTTAATTGTATTAAGGTACAGTTATTACAAATATTAGTTATAGTATCATCCCACTTTCATATTTAATGCATTTTAGATTCATAAGACCATTTGTTTACAAAACATTGGTTCATATCATTTCATATATCCATTTTACATATGCATTCATTTAGGCATTATCATATAAACATTTGTACTTTACATTTTGTTTCTCCATATTACATTCATCTAAAAAACATCTAGATGCATATTCATACATAACATCATTCATTCAAACATCGTCACATAAATCATCTCATCATTACATTGCAATAGGAAACATCAAAAATCCTGTTCATGCATCAAGCATAAGCATATATCATCATCATGGCATTCCATACATAAAGTATTACATCACAAATCAAATACATCATATATATATAAACCTGCATTCATATGTCAGTATACAACATCATAAATCATCATAAAAACATGCATAAAAAGAAACATATCATCAATGCATACATATACACATATCCATCTAAGCAATACATCATCACCATGCATAAACATCCATACATAATCAAATGCATCTCATCACAATATGGGATCTCCTCATATATATCATCTCATATATCAGAGTACAATGAAGTCTACAAAAATCGGTTACCAAAGAGCCATCCAAGATACAGTCCAAAAATAGACAATGATACAATACATATATGCAAAAATGCTCTCTCAAATACCGCTCTAGCCAGATGCTGTACCACCCCCACCCCTACCTGCTCCACCGTGGTACCTGCCCCACCTGATCCATCTCTCCGTGGAGGCCTCATCGAACCCCCACTCCCTCCCGCATCTCCTGATCTATCCCGCCTCCAAGGACCCATCACTCCCCCACTGCTCTGCATCCTCTGTGATTGCTCGGATCTCGTCTGCCGCATCTGGGTATAACTGAGAGCTCGCTGACTGAGTGACACCACCTGCTCATATAAACCTCGCCAATACTCTATCTCAGCCTGTGCTCGCCCAAACTGCCTCATAACATTCCCTGAAGGCCCCTGTGCTCCCACTCCGGCTCAGACTCTCTCCTGCAGCTCCGCCAATCTCTCCACCGCAGTATCTCTCTCCCGCAGCACCACTGTCAGCTCTGACTCACGTGCAAATAGCTGCACATCCCTAGCTGCTATCGCCTCCTCTAATCTCTCCACCCGAGTCTGCAAATAACCTATCATATGCTCCCGCAAATCCCTAGTAGCTCCCTCCCCCATGTCCATGGCTGCCGCACCTGTATCACCCCCTCCACTAGGTCCCTCCCCTGCACCACCCTCCCCTGCACCTGTAGCCATCGGGATCTCTCTCTCCATCCCCCTCCCACTCAGCTGCACTCCTCCCTGCATCAAAGGTCCCTGTGATATCTGAAGAGGTAGTCCACCTCTCCCTCTCCGCTGCCTTGGCATCCCCAAACCTCCTCCACCTCCTCCTCCATCTCCTCCTCCTCCTCCTCCCCCACCTCCTCCGCCACCTCCATCTCCACCTCCTCCTCCTCCTCCTCGACCTCCTGCTCTCCGTCCTCGTCCCCGTCCCCTCTCATCCTCAAAAGCTGGGATCGGCTCTGCTGGGTCTGATATCCGTAGGATCGGGTGCGCCGCCCGATACTGTGTATACTCTGCTGTCACACCTGCATCAACGACCCTCGGTCGTAAGTCCCAGGGCCTCGCCTGCAGTGTCTGAAACTCTGCCAGTGCCTGATCATACGGTAGCACTGGACCCCATGCATACCGCTCTCGGATCACTCGTGCATACTCCCCTGATCCGCTAGGCAGTCCCTGCTGCCGTCCAAACTGCCTCATCACCCGTCCTGGCACCTGTCTCTCTACATGATAAGAGGTCCTCCCAATGAGGAATCGGGTCATGAAGCAATACGGTAGTGCCTCCGCATCATCCTCCCATGGCTCACACTCCAAGTATGGTCGCCAGATCACTGCATCCAGGTCATCCAATGCTCGCCGCCACCACTCTAACTTCCCCAAGTGGGGCTGACTCATCATGCCACTGTACATAAACATGTATGGCTGGTCCACGGCTCGGAATCTGAGACTCACTGGTCGAGTCACTGGTAAGTGCTCCCATGCCCACACATGCAGCAGCGTCATGCCCACTGCAAGAGAACCTCTCCCCCTGTACACTACCTCGTGTAGCTCTTGATACATGTGCGCTAGCACGCACGGCCCCCAGGCAAATCGGGTCCCCTCAATCATCATCATCTCTATAACCTGTCCCCATCCCACCGCCAATCCATGTGACCGCCTGTCTGGACACAGAAGTCCTCCCACGATCCCTGATAACACTGCTGGAAGGGGCTCATATAGTGCCGCTATATCCTCCCATGCGATCGAGCCATCATCACTGTATACATCCTCCTCAAAAATCCTCTGACAAGACACCGTCCCCCAGGATCTATCATATGTCACCAGCTCCCCCCGAATCGGAATCCGAAGGATACACCACACGTCCTCTAAGGTCACCGTCATCTCTCCCTGGGCTAGATGAAACGTGCACGTCTCACTGTGCCATCGCTCTGCCAAGGCTGTAATCAGGCCGTGATTCATCCGAATCACGGGCATGTGCATCACCTCGTACAGGCCAGTAGCTGCAAGACAGTCTATCTCCGCCTGCGTCAATCGGTCCCGCAACCCCTGTGTCGCAGGATGACGCTCGCGTAACTGCAACACGCGCAGATCCTCCTGCACATCGACATTCATCAATCACCATCAGTTGTTTTGTTATCAAACTTTCTTAAGTTTAAACCTAGACTATCATCAGATACTTTGATCAAGTATCTTCGGGTCTCAACAAGTAAGCAATCATGGCCGCCTAGACTTCAATGGGCATTTATTCTAACAAATGACCTAAGTCTCATCGGGCTGCTATGGTTCAAAACAACTCCCACTTCACCTCACCATCCATCAATCATCCGCATCAGGAGATTTGTTTTTGTTTAAAACTGGGGCATTTCATTATCCTAAGGCAAAAGCATTATTTCATCTACAATAGCGCTAGTTCTACACAATAGCGCTACAATCATAACAATAGCGCTCAAAAAGCTCTACAAAAGCGCTAAACCCGCTATGCAATAGCGCTATTACACATCAATAGCGCTCAATTAACCCTACCATAGCGCTACTTAAACAAAAGCGCTAAAACTTGCCTGCATTAGCGCTAATACATACAAAAGCGCTCAAACCAGCCCCCAATAGCGCTATTGCGGCACAATAGCGCTAATTCATGGAGCAAAAGCGCTAAAACCATAGTTCCAGCGCTCTTGCTCCGACTTGACTTTGACTCAGCTAAAAACCTATCAAAAATGCATAAAAAGTCAGTTTTCGAATTTGCGTACCGCTGGTCCATAGTCGGCTGGGCGCTGGAACCGTCGGACTCGCTCGAATCGGTGCTCGGTGCTCAGTAATCGGAATCGGCATCGTCGCTCCTCTTTGCTCCTCCAAATGTCACTGTCAGAGCTCTCGTTTTCAACTGGTCGCGGTCACAAATGGTCCTGTTTTCACCCCTTTCACCCCATTTATACCCCCGTTGTCACCGTAACTTCGCCCCGCTCATCGCCGTGGTCCCCGTGAACTTCCCAAGCCCCCCATTTCTCCATGTTTCCCCCGTTTTCTTCTAGTTTTCCCCAGTATGTCTCACTTCTTCTCTTCTACCACCCTACCAATTTTCATTCTTTTTCGAGAGATCGTCCGATTTTTCGAAATTTTTCGGCCCATCTCTCGAGGGGGCATACCACCCATTAAATTTACATTTTATGGGGCATTTTTTCACACCAGTTTTTCTTTCTTTGAAACGATGCGATAAACCGCACCGTCTCAAAGAGGGGCAAATGTAGTCACATAAATCTGTCCATTTTAATTAAATAAATATTTCGTATTTATTTGATTAAAAATCCACTAGCCATTAGTTAATTAAATTAATATTTAATTAATTCATCCCCAAACATTCTTCTATTAATTAAATAAATTATTCAATTTATTTTAATTAATTCATTAAATCAAATTTCAATCAATTAAATAAATAAAATCTATTTATTTAATTAAATTCCCTTTTCCTCTTTTAAATAAATTAAATAAAACATTTATTTAAATCATTATCCCCCCCCACTTGCATTTTCCTACAAATACAACTTGCACACATTTATTGAAATAAATGAATTTTTATTTTAAAAAAATTCTATTTTACCTCACCCACCAAATCCACTTGCAAAATCTAATCCCCTTCTAGATTCTTCTAAACCCTTCCTAATTAGCCTAATCCATCCCCTAATTATTGTCACATTCCTAAGCAAAATGGAGTCACTTCTCAAAGACTCCAAAGTCTTTGAAAAACATTTAATGCTTTGTGTGTTCAACAAATTAACCCTCAAAGTCTTCCAAGACCACTAATGGCTCTTACATAACCATTTATGGTTATTTCAATCTTGTCTCCCCAAACATTTATTGTTTTGACCATATTCATCCATTTCACATTTGCACAAGAGTTTATCTATTGGATAAAAGCTTTATTCTTTGAATAAAGAGTTTATTCATTCAACCAACCTTGACTCAAAATCCCAAAGTCATGTCAGGCATTTAATGCTTATTCCCTCTCCTCTCAACCTATCTCACATTGACACTTGTCATCCTGGGATTGGGTTGAAAGCCCTCACATGGATTTGAAATCATTCAATCCTGACCCTTGTTGAGATTACTCAATCTCAACCATCCATTGCTCCATTTTTCCTATAAATAGAGCTCATTCCTTCATACTCCAGATCCTAAAAAACTTGTATGCATCTAAGCTATAGACATTTTAGAGAGCATTTAGCATAAGCAATCTAACATCTTGTCTTTTTGGTAAAATATATCATTTTAGCATCAATAGATTAGTATTAGCTTTTCATTTCACATTTAGAGCTATACTACAATCTCAATCCTCCATAAGCATCCATAGTGCAAAAAGTTGCTGAGAGCTACACTATTTTGGAACTTGGAGAGGAGAGGAACAAGGGAGAAGAAGCTAAAGCCATGCTAAGAGGCAGTTGGAGATGCCTCATAATCTATGTTTTGTTTATTAGATAAATTAGCATGTCTTTTGTGTCTCTTTTGGTATGCCTTCATAGTTTAATTTTAGATTGATTAACACTAATGTTTTGTGTGTTTTTGTGTTCTTTGATTATAGACTAACCTTGTGCCATTTAGGAGGGCATCAATAATAATTAATAAAATTACAACATGATTCTTAATGTCATCGGAATTTATACTGAAGTAATGAATGTTTTGTCCTTCGGCATTGAATAGTTATTAATAGTAATTAATAAAATTACAACATGATTCTTGATATTTTGCCATTTAGGTTTTACTTTTCTACTTTTTAGAGTTTTCAAAATAAGAGACTCGTAAATCATAATCGTCTTTCATTTCTTGGACAAACCTGTAAATCGAGGGAGATTCAGAAACAACTACTAGATTGAGGAATGCAAGTTGCAATAGAGACTGTCTGCACCAATCTAGTGAAATAGAAATTCCAATTTCCGGGTAAAATCTAGAACACCTACATCTCGCCTTTTTTGCTTTTGGTAATCCCGTGGTCCAATTTGAGGGTTAGCATTTTCAGGTTTTTATCTAGCATTATTTTGAATTATTAACAATAATAGTGATGGGGAAAATGGGAAGCAGTAGTTCTACAAGAAGCCAAGTGAAAAACAAAATGTACCTAACCGAACTGGTTAAAACACCAGGTTTCACTAATGAATACCATGATATTTATGACCTTGCTATCCATGGTGAAAAACGTATCATAGATATTAGATATACATTGTCTAGTAAGGTGGCAGATGCATCCAAGGCAAAATTTACTGTTTTCAACCCAATGTTACAACAAAAAACAAATAAAATCGCATCGTGGGATGTTGGATTGGGAAGCATGGTGTTACCTGAAGTATTCCCTTGCCCTGATTTTGTCATGGTTTGCGCCGAAAATTATGATGAAGATAAAAAAGTAATTGTCAATAAAAATTCAAAAGAGGAAATTCTATCCATAAACGAGGGAGAATTTGTTCGTTTGTTGAACCTAGGATTTGAAGCCCAAAACTCAAACGTCCAAATTGACGTAGGAAAGCTGGCAGAGAATTATGAGAGTCTCGATCCAAGTCGTAGAGATTCATTTATCAAAGCTCTAATAAAGATTGGTATTGGTATTGTGTTGGATCAGAATCATAAGCCTCCTTATGATTCTAAAATTTTTGTTCCATGGGTTGGGGATACTATTTCCTTGCTGTCATTTTGCCTAGGATTGGAAAATGATAGGGAAGTGGGTGCAAGCCTTCTTGAATTGATTTATAATATCCATTGTGCAGGTCAGCCAGTAAGATATAATTTTATTGAGCACATTGTAAAATCCATGCAAAAACAGTTACTAATGATCAAAAAAGGTTCCTGTAAGACATTTAGGTTCTCATCCTACTTGTGCTATCTCCTTCTATCCAAGTATCGTGCAATATTTGAGACCAACAAGATTCAAATTGTGAGCTATAAGATTGATGAGAAGACTGGGAAGAGAACAGAGTGTCCAATATATGATTGGACCCCAAAGATAAGGATGCATGATAACAGAAAGAACTACAACCATTTTGTAGACTTCTTTTTGGCACCAATGTATAATGAAATTACAAGCACTCCAATGCCTAGGTTGCCTGTGTCTTGTAGAGATTGCATTCAACTCGGAAGTCAAATAGAATTGGCTGACTGGTTCTTCATGGAAGAATTCACTGTGTTAAGGTTTTACGGATCGGCAATAAAACCATACAGACTTCCAATACATGTGACAGAGAGGGTATTTGCATTAGAGTATGTACGGCAATTGGAGAGCACAGATAGACACTTCCATGGTCAGCAAAAGAAGAGCATATTTCCTTCCTTGCCTTTCTCATGTGGAGGGTTCACATTTGAGAGAAAAGCATTCATTGTGGCACATGATTTCTTGACAGTTTTTAACTTTGGTGATGAGGGTCTCTGACAGTATGATCCAATCGGTGTAGTTCAAGCAAGGCTTAAGAAAAATGGGAACTCTTCAGCGTTATGTCAACATGAAAGTAAGCCATTGCTAGAAAAGCTTAGAAACAAGGACTCCTGGGATGAGGTTAAAAAAGAGATGGAGAAAATTGCATCTGACAATAACATTTCAACAGAAGAAATTTCATCACAAATTATGGCATTGCAAATGCACATAGAGAGGACAACAGAGGAGGGTCAGGGCATCCAAAATAGGAGGTCCTATAATTTCTACCTAAAATCTGCTAGTCCATCTAAAAAAACTATTCCCAAATCAATTATGCACGAATGTAAAGAGAATTATTTCACTCAAACCAAAATAAATGATTTTTGGACTATGAGGAGGAATCTCGGTGAACCAAAGACAAGTGCAGAATTTGAGAGCATCGACGAGGATGCAGAGTTTAGCAAATTGTGGGATATGGAGCATGGTGAGACTGAAGGTGATGATGATGAGCATGAGGTTGTCGTTGAGCCCCCTCCAACAACTACTATAGTCCTGAAAATATCAGGTGAGTCAGTGAGTCCATGAAAGAAAAATATAGCACAGGGGCAAACCTTGTGGAAAAATGGGTTTTGAAGGTGGTGGTCTAGGTGCCAGAGGAGATGGCATTTGGTATCCACTTCAGGTACAACTTCCATGATAGTCAAAATCAAAAGGTCCTTATAAACCAGTCATTGGACTTGATTCTTTAGATTCGTCACGGATAGGTACTACTCATTACCCTCAGGGTCCACCTTCATTTGTTTCAAGTTCAAATCCACAACCACCACCACATCATGGTATTCCCATTGGTGGTGAATCAAGTGCCACTGCCACTAGCAGGGAATCTAGGGATACTATTCCTATTATTGTTCAGTCAAGTGCCATTGTGATTGGTGGGGTTGGCATGGGGTCTACTACTAATACTAGTTGTCTTGGTGTTGGACAAGGGCAACAACAAAATATCTCTCGCAAGAGGCCACTAGAGGTAGATACTCAATCTTATACCATTAAGAATCCTATATCAAGTCTGATAATACAAATCAATCATTTGCAGCTTCAGATCACACACCTCAAAAGACTATGAAAACTACACATAAAAGTGTTAATGGGAGTGGAACAGCAACAGGAACTATTGTTGGTAATCCTGGTCAAGCATTAGTTAAAACCACATGAATAAGTGGAACTGGAGCCTATGGTATTCCTATGTCACCTTTCAAACATTCAATTGCTTCAGCAAGCCCAGATTTTCAATTTCGTGATTACTATGAAAAATATGAACACACAACAAAAGCAAATAAAGAAAAAAAGAAAGCATTTCATAGGAATTCTGTGTCTAAAGTTGTAAACGAACAACCTGCAAGGAACAGGGTATTTCCAACATATAACCCACATTAAGATATGATGGAGTTCATGGTTTTTATGCCCCCAGACACATCTAAAGATAAAAATCCACCACATAGTCAGATAGATCCCTCTCAATTTCAAGCTAGCACCCTCCAAATGGATTTTTCCAAAGTACATAATGTGGACAAAATTAGTGTGTCAAAAAGGACTAACGAAGTGGTCTACACTTCACTGCTAAAGGTGGAAAGAGAAAAAAATAAACTGGAGAAACAAATAGAAAAGTTACAGGCAGACCTGGAAAATGAAAAATCAAGGAGGAAAGCAGCAGATAGCAAGTGCAATGATTTACAGAAAAGGATTAAAAATTCGGGCTCTGCAGTAGAAATTGCAGAGCAGGAGAAGAAGGATTCAGAATTTGAGGACCTGACTGAAAAACTGGCTAAAAGCAGTAAAAAAATTGTTGAGGAAAAAGCCAGTTTTCAAAAATTATACAAAAGTTATGAGTCTGCTGCCGTAGAAATGAGAAAGTTACAGGACCTATTGGATCATGGGAAGGAAAAAGAAAAACATTTGCAAGAGGAAGTAGAGGAAGAAAGAAAAAAATGTGCACAAATGAAAGAAGACCTGCACAATGCAAATGATGAAATAAAAACTTTGGAGGATAGATTGAAAGACAATATGAAAAATACAACGAAGTATATACAAGAAAACATTTGGCGGCGAATAATGGAGAGTAGTGAGAAGTTGTGTGAATGGTTTCAATTGACTGAAAGTATGAGACATTTTTTTATAAAAATCAAAGGGCACTATGAGAAGAGCACACATGTTTATTCAAAAGAGGAAACGACAAAAAAGATTCTGAAAGTAGTCTACAGTTCTAGTGACAGCTACTTGGCATCCAAGGGAATTAAGAGCCGCATTGATGCCACAGTTAAGACATCATCTATCATTCAAAAATGCCAGAAGCTAAGGGAAACATCAGAAGTTATGGACAGTTGTGGAAAAAAGATAGTGAAGCTGCAAGAAATGAAAAATAATTTGATTAAACTTGGTTTGCCTAAGCCTGTTGACACATCAAATAAATTCATTGGAGAAGAAGCTTACAAAAAAATCATGGAGATAAAAATGAAATCTGATTTAGACTTGCTTCCAAAGGACACAACTCCCAAAAGCTTTCTGGAATTCATCCAACCATTTACAACTCTAAATACGGTATTGGATGAAACAGTGATGTCAAGTAAATCTTATAAATATGGAATGTTGACGAAGTTGGAGTTGACTTTCCATAGTTTACAGAATATTGACCTTCCATCAGACGAAGAGTGGAGCACCCTACAAAAACTGGCATAAAATTCTTAAGAATCATAGTATGTATTGCACAATTTTCTTCTTTTATTCTTAATTTCAAGGTTTTATGTTTTTTCTATTTGCTATTTTGCTAATCCAGCCTATGAATCTATGATGCACTAGCTAATGCTATTTTGCTAATCCAGCCTATGAATCTATTTTATGAATAGGAAAAAACAGCACTCGCTATTGCTATTTTGCTAATCTAGCCTATGAATCTATGATGCACAGTGCAAAACTTCAGCCAGTAAATTTGTATTCTCAAATTCTCCCTTGCTTTAACATTTATGCATTTCTCTATTTCTGATTAGTAGGTTTTAGGCACTACTATTATCTATGTTTAATTTGTCATGGCATGAATTAATATTTAATTTTGAACTCTGTTTTTTGAACAAGAGACACCAAACATGCAGCAGATGTTAAATTGCTAATACGGCTTGTGATGGCCATATAAATATGTGCTGAGTTTGTGATTTTGATGTTCAGTGTTCACATGTTGCAAACTTGCAATTCGACCTGAAGCTGTTGTTGCTCCCTTGTTTCTATAAAAGGGAATTAAGGGTCATTTGCAATTTTGCAAAGGGTTCTACTTCTGAAACTTTGTATTCACTTTTGCATGGACATTGGAGAATCACACAGGAGTTGTTGTTGCTCTCTTGTTTTTATAAAAGGGAATTCAGGGTCATTTGCAAAGGGTTTTGAAACTTTGTATTCACTTTTGCAATTGGTATGGAGAATCACACAGATTGGAATTTGGTGTATTACTTTAGAATGAATTGTATCATATGGCTATATTTTGAAAGAATTAATGAAAATCTAAGTTCTCAACATGTGTATTACTATTGAATGAATTGTATCATATGGTTCTGAAATGTATCACATAGATTTGAGACTCAAACATGTATAAATAAACAATAAACATCTCTGTATCAATAAACACATTATGGTTTTTTTTTATTGTGCTATTTTAAATTTGGAAATAGAAAGTTGAAAAATATAATTACAAATCAATATTAAATTCTAATTGCAAAAAGTAATATGCTTTTGTAATATGAATGATGAGATACAGTAATAAGATTAATAAATACCAATCTCTTACAGTTGCCATTCATCCTCATCAAATTCAATGCTTTCTTGATTCCCGTCTGTGGTTTCTTCACTCTGAGTCTGAGTCTGCATATCTTCGCCGAACTGCATCTCAATGCTACCAGTAGCTCCAGTAGTCCCACTGGCACTTTGGTTTGAAGTGTTGCCCAAACCTCTTCTTTCACATTTGGACCTCCAGATTTGCAGTGCCCTATTGTAAGGAAAAGTGTGGACATCATACCTAGATGTATAGAGCCTCAAGCAATTTTCCAAATTTTTGTCTAGTTTGTTTCTTAGCTTTGATTTTAGGAACCCCAAAGCACTGAAAACTCTTTCATCTTCCACCGAACCCAATATCATGGTAAGACATAAATCAGCAAGCTTCACATATTCTGGCATTGAATCACGCAAGGATTTGTTCTCAGCTATATATTTCCAAACCCTTGTTACTGATCCCTCTTCGCGGGGGTTATCCATTTTGGCATATTGTTCTTTCATAGTGTATGCAAAACGAGCTGATTGCTCTCGAAGATGAGTTTCGTCTAATATTTCATTTATAGTTACTTCATTAAATTCTCTGGAAATGCAAAATTGTTTTACCAAAGTTAGTAGCTTACTTCGAAAATCAGATAAACTATTGAGGCTCCAATAATAAGGAAACACAATAGACATGGCTTCGAGTAGGTTGTCAGGAGGGAATCTGCTTCTAATTTGTGAGGAAAGATCATATGCAATTTTCTTCACAAAAGTAGTTACAGTCTCAACAATCTTGTCGAGATCTTCCTTTGTAACTCTTGCTAGTTTCTTCCTGGGGCGCTTTCTTGGTTCCTTGGGTCGACCGTGGCATAGAAGTGCATTGGTATCTCAACTCCCCGTACATTGGCACATACCTCCCCATCTGCACCGATTTGTAAAAAGTTATCAGGATTGTTCAAATCTGTGAGTGTCTGCCACTTAACAAATTTTTCATCAGATAGTGTTGGTTGATTTCGATAGAGATTGTCGAGGGTCAGGCATGTCATCTTATGCAGCGTAGCATATTCTGCAATATATAGAGCTCTTTTTTGGGCAGCCTTCAGAATATTTCTCATTTCCTCCAGCATGGGCAGAAGAGCTGCTAAAGTTAAGAGTGTCTCTAAATTACTTAACTTGCCAAGAAGTTCTAGAAATTTTGGTTGATCTGATTCGTCGCGAGTTGTGTGAAATAGTCCAATCAAGGATGGATATTCTGAAAACACTCGATGCGCTAGACCATCCAAAGAGATCCATCTGGCATCATTATCCTTGAGAAGCTTGTTCCCATCAGTTAATCAATCAGCAAAGTTTTGAAATTCCATAAATCTCTTGGGACTTCGACATAAGTGTGAGTAGAGCTCTCTGATTAAAATTTCATTTTTTTTAACCGAAGCAAACTTGCTCACAATTCCAAAAGCTAGATTCATTCTGTGAGCCATGCAGTGAATTGCAGTAATGTACGATGCAAATGAAGTTTCAATCTTTGTACAAAGTCCGTTCCTGTGACCTTGCATTACTGAAGCTCCATCTGCTCCAACACAAACCAATTTGTTGGCTACCATCATGTCATCCATACCTCCATATTCAATTAAACTTCTCTTTACTAGTTGAAATAAATTTTCCGCTGTCGCACTCTCCTTCATTTTAGCAACAGATAGTAGATGAGGTTGGCGAGTATGATTCTCTACAGTATAAACATGCATGCATACCCATGAAGTATTGTCTACTGCGGTAACTTTGTCTAAAGAAAATGCAATGAAGTTTGACTCTCTTATTTTTTCCTGTACATCTTCTTTTTCAACCTCAGCAAGACAACTTGCCCATTGCTATCCACTATTTACTGACCAGTGTCTATTAGGATAGTTAGGAACTTTCAAAAAGTGTAATAAACCACTAATTGATGGGAAATCTATCATAGCACGCCCTCTGCTCAAAATATGAAAAACAACGCTTAACTGAACAACTTCTCCCATTCCTTTTTTGATTGTGGTTCACCCTTTTTTGATATGGCCATTCTTTTCCCCTTCCATGCATTATCATCAATGGCATCATCACCCAAGTCGATTATATCATTTCGGCTAACTTGGGTATCTACCAGATAATCTTCTTCAAGATCATCCTGATCTGAGATATCAGGTTCGCCGTCGTCTTCAACATGCGGTGCAAGTGGCAAATTTTGTACTTGTACTTGTGATGATGTACCTTCCTGATTTTCACATCCAATGCCAAAGTACGAAGACAACGTTCTGCTTTTTGTTGGTCTCTCCTGGCCTTCCCCACATTTAGGTTTCCTACCCCTCTTCCTGTTCGACATCTCCAACGAAATAAAGGCTGCCAAAAAAATATCAATTTGCTGAAGAAGCAATAATAGGCTATAATGTATAATATACCACTTCAAAAATATGATCGCTCACCTTTAGGCTTTAGGTCACTAGTAGTCGCCAATACAGTCAACGACTCAACAACAATGATTTTCCTTGGTCTGAAACTTCGCTATTGATCAGAACTCAGAGCCTAGAACCCACCAAATTGTGTTGAGATATTGAAATAGATCTGATCTTTGCATGTATTTATACCAATCCTTATATGGCAAATTCTGCGGGAATTTTATATGGTATACAAATATTTGGCGAATCCCACGTAACTATAACACGACTTATGTAATTTTCGAGGCGATTATAGGTCATCCAAATACGACTTATGTAATTTTCGAGGCGATTATAGGTCGTCCAAATAATAGTTGAATACAATATAGTTGGCGAAAGTTGGGGTGAATGGAGACACGCGTCGGCAAGATGTTAGGCGAATTGGGTCCCCCTGGCTAACAAATCTTCACATGCCTATAGGTGAATTAAGGTCATCTATTAAGGCAACCTTGGAGAGTGTAGGCGAAACAATTAAATTTGCCGTGTGTCCACCATATATTGTATTGGAAAAATCATCGCATAGAAACATTTATTTGCATAAAACATATGGCGATCGGGCCGTGACTATGACGTAAATTGATAATGTTCTGGTGACATGGCCACCCCCAAATGGTACAAAATATTCGCCATTTTCGACATGGACGATGTGAAAAATTCGCCATTGGCGAATATTCGCCACTAAAGTAAACTCTGCACACAATCTATGATGTTTATGTATGGATATATTATGGTTCTCTATATGATATTTATGATGTATGATGATATAAGATTTTACATGTGATCGATAATGCTATATGGTTATTTATGCTAGATGGATGCATGTATGGACCTATAGATGAATTTATTATTTTATGAGATGTACATGACATGTGATGTTTATGTTATATGATGAATTATTATGTTCTAACCTATGTTTATGTAGGATGCAATGCTCTTTAGTTATCTATATGATGTTATAGGCTAGCTTGTGTTTTTGCAAAAGGTGGAGATGAAATAATGGAATGTACCTAGCTATATTTTTGGAGTTTCATGGTACTCATTCATGCAAAACAAGACTACCTCAAAAGGAGAGAGAGAAGGAGAATGGTAAATCAATGGCTATAGAAGTTACGTATAGGAATGACTATGGGTGTAGATGTGAGATATGAAGAAGATGGTGATGATGAAGTCTTGTGCTTAATTTAGTGTTATATCATTATGGATCTTATTATAGCAAGCACACAAAAGCATTTAGATATGACAACCTATGTGACTTGTTTACCATTTACAAGGATTGAAGACACTTGAAAACAATAAGGAATGTCTTCACTCATACTAGACTCATAGGCCCTCGATAATCATAGACAATCGTGTCTTTGCAAAATTCATAGCATTACTACAAGAAAAATCCACAAATATAGCATATAAAAACAAATGATCATGCCACAGCATAGCTCCTCTCGTATAAGAAATCCTTGAGTAGCATAGGTAACATGTCATTAAGATCAAATCAAGCAAAAAAACAAAAAAAAAACAAAGGCCAAACATAACAAAAACCATTATATCTTCTTGCCAAAGACTTGTGCTTCTTGTTAGGGTAACTATCTTGATGAAGGAAAGATATATCCTAATGAGCCATGATACTAGAAATAGTGATTAAATTTTATTAGCCAATAGGATCATTATGTCATAGTTATGCTAAGTCTTGGTCTCCTAGCATAGTGAGTTGGTTGCAGCTCACTGCAATGTTTGTTTCCTAAAGATAATGTCTCAACTCAACAAGTGGATGTTTTATCATGGCAATGGTTAGCGATGATGGGTGAAAATTTTATTCTAGTCGAATGGTGAGATTAAAAGTTTATTATGGTTAACGAGTGAAATATTTTGTAGATGGTAGATAAAAAGTAATTCCCTAACAAGTGGCACCAAGGATTCAATTCCAACACTAGGTCAAGGAGGGATGCCCCTGGTTAGGGATAGGACCTATTTATTATGAGTGGAGATAAAAGTGAATTCTTTATTATGGAATGATGGTAATTGACCCAAAATGGTAAAATAGTGATAGGCCATGCTAGGGATGACCAATTTTATTATGGTATGGGGTGAGAATTTATTTAGGGATCGATCAACTAGAACTTGAAGGAGGGAGGAGAAAGAGTCACTACACATGGTGTTTGTTGCAAGGTTTTCACCATGGTACTTATCCAAGGTGTCATTGAAGTGGTTTTCACCATAGGAATAATTTCTTCTCTTTGATTTTTTTTCATTGTTTAATTTTATTTATTTGTATTTTTGACAGTTTTTTTGTTTTTTGTATTTTTGACATAAGATAGGGTACTATGAAGGGCTACATATAAAACTTGCAAAGGTAGATGTTGTTGATGGGATATTCCAATGGTTTACCTTTGGGAGTAGCCAATTGATATGATTCATATCCATAAACTATAGTAATGGTGTAAGGACTAAGCTAGTTAGGTTCAAACTTACCCTTTTTCTCTATCTTGTTGGTTTCTCAAATTTTCCTTAAGGACAAGATCATCAATCTCAAACACTCTTGAATTGATTTTTTTATTGTAGCTACGACACATGTGATATTTGTAGGATCAAAGATGATTAAAAGCATTTGGTATTTTTCATCCAATAACTCCAAGTCTTGAAGTTAGGAGACTCAATATTATTCATCATCAATAAGATCATGTAAGGAAAGTTGTAGGGGTGGTAACTCAACCTTTATGAATATATAGCTTTAGATCCATAGACAGGGGAATATGGAGTGACAACTATAGGAGTGCTAACACTAGTGCGGTAAGCCCATAAGGTAAGATTGAGTCATATGTGTCAGTCACAACCAACCTTGTTAAATCTCTTCTTAAGTATTTTCATGATAGGTTTATTAGAGGCTTTAACTTGATTGTTTCCTTGGGAGTAATCTAGTGTGGAAAAGCAATGTTGAATGTGGAATTTGTCACAAATTTCACAAATGTCTTAATTTTTTAAAAGACCCCCATTATGTGTGACAACTGAGAGGGGAATACCATAACACCAAATTGACTAATCTTTACTAAGTACAAAATATTGGTCCAAACAACTCAACGCACTCTCTCGATTGGGAAACTAATCCCACATGGAATAACACAATATCCTAAAGTAGAGGTTCATTTAATTACCAAGGACATATATACTAGGATGATGCTAGAACTATATGTGCAACAAAGGACTCTTAAGCTATCAATCGGGTGTGTAAAGGGAACTATCAACTATTGAAAGCATAAACAATACTAAAACAAAAAAATTGTATGTATAACAGTTACTATGGGTAAATGTAAGGAAGCTAAGTAGCGGAAAAACTTCCTACACTAACCTTTAGATGAGGATAGTGCAAAACTTTTACAAATCGTTACAATAGTTACCTAAACTTAATATAAATAGACATAATAGCACACATACCACAACACAGTGATTTATATGGGAAAAATCCTTTCGAGAGAAGAACCTCGCACTCCAAAAGCCGCTCAATATATTCAAAAATTAATAACATATTACAATATACTTACAGAGAAATCTCTTCATAGGAGCACCACCAACCAAAGATTTAGAGGTAACTCAATAGCTATAAGACTCTAACACACAACCTCTATCTCACACACCTCATATATAGGAGATACAATACATGAAATAGTCAAATGGTATTACAAAACCATGGGCTAAAAACACCCAATAAAGTGGAACTGACCTTATATCAAATCTTACATGCCCTATGATGTGTCAATGAACACATCAACACATGTACCTCCCTTTTATAGCTCATTTATGTGTTTGTTGCATTTTATATTTTCCTATTTTAGGAAACCAAACTTTTGAAGGCCATAACTTGTGAACCAAGTATCTAATTGATGAATTGTTTGAAGCGTTAAAAATCTTGAAAGTTCTTTATCACCTCATAACCTACTACGCTCGTTATACCCACTTTTTAGGACATTTTGAAGCCTCTAAAGCCCTAAAAATTAAATTTAAGCCTTTCATCGCAACCTTCGAAAACAAAAAACTTTAATATCTTCAAAACTAGTTGTAGACAAGGAAAAAGGGTTGTTAGTTCAAAAACTAAAACATCCATACAATCTACCAAATCTAATCACATTAACTCAAATTGTAAGCTAACTTTCCTAATCCTACCAACAAAGTAATTGAAATAAAACACAAAGTAAATGCAAACCATCCATTGTGCTTCTTCAATTAGACCTTGTTGTTCTTCCTTTCAGCTCTAATGGAGACATGTCTCTCTTGAGAGGTTAGGTGCACGAAACAACAAAAGTGAAGGAGGCAGTGTCTGAGACTAGGAATATGTCATTAAAAGTGACTGCAATTTATTAACTGCTGACGGTTATCTGAAAGAGATATATATATAATTACTTAATCTAGATGATTGCTCGAAAATGTGAGAGAATGAAACTACTCGAAAATTAGATGATTTGATTTAAGGGGAGTCCTCAATTTATAGAAAATCAGAGACTCGATGGATGGATAAGATCGAAAGGATTTTTGGTTGGGTGGACGGACGAGATTGAATGCACGATAGACCTGCCATTCAGATAAGGATGAAGGAGATGAAGGAAAAAGCGATAAAAAAGCAAAAAGAAGATTTTTCAGGATGCATACCTCATTTTCAAATTAAAAATAATGAGATATTATGATTTTCAAAAATCAAAGATAAATCTTGAGACAAAGTTGTCATTTTCGAAAATTAGGAAGATATTTCCAATTAAAAATTGAAAAATTAGATATTATCCTCATGTAAGAAGATAATTAGGAAAATTAAATAAATAAAAATATTTATTTAATTCGAATGATAAAATTAGATAATTGAATAAATTTAAATGAATTATTCAACTATAGGTTAAAATAAATGAACCTTTAGTTAACCAATTAAGATTGTTTAATTATAGGGGATAATTTGCAATTAACCAAATAATGCCATATTATTTAATTAATTTTGAAAGGGGAAGGGGTTTGATGAAATGATGAAATATTAGAGCAGAATAATTAGTAAAAAAGGGGCTTAATTAATTAATGAATTAATTAAACCTAACTAGGAGTTTGTGATGGTGACTAGTGTTAGTCGAAGAAGAGGTAAAGGCTGAGATGATTGATGCTTGGATTCAACAAAGGATTGAGGAGGCAAGAAATCCTATGCCACATAGACCTTAAAGTAGCTTTCAATTTTCTTTGCGAAAATGATTCTTTTCAAAGAAACCGTTATCTTTAGGAGGTTATTTTCTTTTGTTATATATATTATTGAAAAAGGGAGGAAAAAGGAGGATTGATCCCCCTTGCACTTTGATGCATGAGTGAGTATCGATCAATTTTCTTTTGGATGTGTTTTCTAAGTTAAGTTTAGGACGAAAACATTTTTTTTTGTTCCTTTTAAAAAACATAATTTATATATGCGAAGAAAGAGACTGTGTGCTTTTGAATATGAATATTAGGATGTGAATGTGTTTGAAGTTGTATATTCATGCATGTTCTCTTGTTTGACAAATACTTTATGATTTGTGATCATTTCTTGGAATTCATTTTGCATATTAAATTATGGATGTATATGTTTACAAAACTTTGATTCATGATGCATCTATATCGTTTGGGAAGAATGCCTGCCAATTTTCCTTTATTTTTAATCATGTATAACAAATGAATGGGCTTTGAATTATTTTTTTGTTCATTTTCATTGTTTCTTTCCCCTTCACATTTGCCTTTTCTGCTTTTCGGTTAAAAGCATACCTTGCAAAAATTCTCAATTATATCATAAGAAGGAGTTGTACCTCTAAAATTCAAATGAAATTTGTTAATTCAAAAAGCAACTTCTCCAACTGTTTGTTGCATGTTTGTCTCTATTGTAGGGTGCAAAGGGTTTCATTTTATTGTTTTTAAAAAAGACAAAATTGTAAGCAAACAAATTTTTGGCGGCTATATTGGGGAAATACGAGAAGGTTGGTGTTTTGTCTCTTTATATATCAAATGGTGTCTCCATTGGAATGGAGGTTGGTGACTCTATACATTGAAGATCTCTAAAAAATGGTTCAGTACCAGACAAAACAAATAAATTAGTCTGAATTCCAAAAATGACCAGCACCAACAATTGAAGAAATATTGGCTGAAGATGACAAGATACTTCATTCTTTCTGGAACACTCTCAAAGAAAGTATCTCTAAAGCTGAAAAAAAGTTGCATCCATCTAAAGATTACAAATCTACATTGTTGATAAGAAGTTTACATCATAGATATTATTTACTCAAAAATCTTGAACGAGAAATTCATCAGTTGCAGGCTGTAGTAGAAAGATTGAGATTACTTAAGGAAGAGCTAGAAATTGAAGACTGAGTTTCTTTGGTGAGCAAGATCTTGTGCAATCACTTGTTGAGCCTAGTGATTTATCAGTGTCATGGAATGACAATCAACAACAAAGAATAATTTTGAATCAAGTTGAAGATGAAGAGCCAAAACCTTTCATGACATGCGTGCAACTGAGGCAAATTAAATAACCAAATATTTCTCCTGAGAAAGAGGTAATTACTAGAGGAACATAATGTTGTTTTTATTCCAAACTAGTGCTTGAAAGGTTCAGAGAACAAATATTTCTGTGGAATCGTGGGTGAGAATGGTCATATTATTGAATTCAAAATGGAAGATACAAACAAGCATGAAGAAAAAAAATCACAAGAAGTAAATCACCATTCCACTTTAAGAGATTCTTTTTCAAGGGGAGATATTATGCAATATTACATTGTTTGTGATGTCAGTTTAGTGAATGAAATGTATGCACACGAAAAAGAAATCAAATTTGATATTTCAATGATTGAGCTTGGTAAAGGTATGGATAAATTGTATTCTCAATCTATTTATATCTTCAGTGATGATTTTGTTTGTGCAAAAGGAGAAGAAGTTGTTTCTATCAAATTTGACCCCATGATCATAGAATGCGAAACTTAGAAATCACAACTAGTAGTAGCATGTCTAAATTTTGATCCAGCTTACAATCTACATGAAGAATATTTAATTTATGATGCTTTCCTTATGTGTTCAAACAAAGTTGTGATTAATGTCGAACTAATAAGAATGTTACAACAGTAATAAAAATGGAGGAATAGTTGGGAAAGCCTGACAGTAAAAATAGTTGGAGCAAATTTAACGCATTATACCTATTGGCAAATTTTTATGAAGACTCAAAGGTTAAAGAATATCCTCTATTTGAAATATTTCATCCTTTTGAAACTAACATTGAACAAAATGAGTTCACTTTTTGTAAGTTTGAAAGTGTGGAAATTAACAAACAAAGAAATGAGGATGAAATGGAAGATAATGTGTTATATGAAAAAGGAGTTTTGATTTTAGCAAAAGAAATGTTCCGATCCATTAAGGATGTAAATGTTGATGGTAAGACAAATGAGTCAATTGTTGTAGATTGTCAAGTTGTTTTAATGGATAGTAATTTTGGATCTAGCAACATAGATTTAACCAATGCTAAGCCAAACTTCCATACTGATGTTACACATGAAGTCATGAATAAAGTGGATTATGATTCATTAAGTTTTTGATGAAAAATCACTACTTGGGCACGAGTAAATGGTTGAGAAGTTTATGAAGTCCATCAGTTGGAGGTCTGATGTTGTGGTAATCGCAAGGCGGCAGTTGTCTCTAACCACATCATATGGCCACAATCCATTGTTCCACATGGGTATCTACTTTTCCCAGCTTGTTGATGGATTCATTTGAGCAACCTTGAGCATCCTTGAGGTAGGGTCTTATGACTATGTATATATTTAGGTGGTTTTGGGTGTGTCATAGCTTAGTTTCCTTGTCTCTTTTTGGCTTGTTTGCTTTTGGTTTGTGCTCGGTCCTACCTCACCCCTCTACAAAGAAACACCCTATCTTATTGTAGGCTTTCCAACTCTTTATCCCAATGGATAAAGAAAAAGTCTAGCCAAATGTTCAGGAGTTCTCTACGTCCCTTTGATCCTTATCCTCGTTCAGAGCTTGTGTTACCTTCCCTCCCTACAAACTAAATAACCTACCACCTTCAAACTTAAATTTTAACTCATAAGTGTGTTACAACACACTATCTGTAGTTTTCTTTCTTTTAGAATTGATCTTTGTGTTCCCACGACCCCTCGGGAATCTGATATCCCTTTGGTCAATGAACCTTGGTTGTTTCAGAACTGTCTTTAAGGTTCCTGAATTCTCAACAATCCCAATCCCATGATCGTCAAGACAAAGCCACACCTATCGGCTGATTAGGTGATATAGGAACTCCAACACTGTTTCCAACGATGTTCAAGTGCCTGATCATCCCAAACGATCGATACTCCTTTGAAGACACTATATCATATCAAGAAGGGAAGGCAATTATAATGATGTCAAGATATCAGAGAATTCGGGAACTTATGGTACCATATTTTACAATCTTTAGCTCGTCGAACACTGTGTATTACGCTCTTCCCGAGACTCAATCCTATGAAGATTTGCAAGTCGTCTCCATAATGACTGATTAAATGGTGAAAGACATGAAAAGGTGATAACATGAGCGGGGGGATAGTAAATGAAGTTAATTCTCACAACTCACATTTAATGCATAAGAGGAATTCAGTATACGAAGGAAAGGTGGCAGTGCTTTTGAGCCTATCATGATTAGTTGGATTAATGTATTAGGGGTGGTAAGAATGGATTATTCCTCTGCCTTGGCTCCAAATTGTTCTCTCGCATGAAGATTGATTCCCTATCAACCATCCTGATTTGAATTGGCCAAAAAAACAAGCAAGTGGAGATTATCTTCGGATTGGACACTCTCACGTGGAAACTACAAACATATATCTCAAACTATAGAAAGACAATTACTATATTAAGAGAAACAAAAAGGCAAGCTGAAGAGCATCATCTTCGCCTACAGGAAAGAATCGTTGCAGCTAGGGCCCGAGAAAATTAACTCGTTTCTATATATAGTCGAGTTGAAGAAGATGGTTCTCTTAGGTAATGGTCTAGCTCTAGTTATGCAACTAGGGGAAAACATGATAGAGAATCCAGAGGAGGATATTCTTTTTGGATTGACTGTTCTGGCCTAGGAATGCCACAACAATAATAGGGAGTTTGCGATGGTGACTCTGGTACAGTCGAAGAAGAGGTAAAGGCTGAGATGATTGATCCCCGAATTCAACAAAGAATTGAGGATGCAAGAAATCTTATGCCACATAGACATTAAAGTAGCTTTCAATTTTCTTTGCAAAAATGGTTCTTTTCAAAGAAACCATTATCTTTAGGAGGTTTTTTTTTGTTATTTATATTATTGAAAAATGGAGGAAAAAGGAGGATTGATCCCCCTTGCACTTTGTTGCATGAGTGAGTATCGACTAGTTTGCTTTTATATGTGTTTTCTAAGTTAAGTTTAGGACTTGACATTTTTTTTTCCAGAAACATAATTTATATATGCAGAGAAAGAGATTGTGATTTTTTGAATATGAATCTAAGGATGGGAATGTGTTTGAAGCTATATATTCATGCATGTTCTCTTGTTCGACAAATACTTTGTGATTTGTGAGCATTTCCTGGAATTCATTTTGCATATTGAATTATAGATGTATATGTTTATAGAACTTTGAGTCATGATGCATCTATATCATTTGAGAAGAATGTCTGCCAATTTTCCTTTACTTTTAATCATGCATAACAAATGAATGGGCTTTGAATCATTTGTTTGTTCCTCTCCGTTGTTTCTTTCCCCTTCGTGTTTGCCTTTTCTGCTTTCTGGTTAAAAGTATACCTTGCAAAAATTCTCAATTATATCATAAGAGGGAGTTGTACCTCTAAAATTAAGATGAAAGTTGTTAATTCAAAAAGCAGTTTCTCCAATTGTTTGTTGTATGTTTGTTTGTATTGTAGGGCATAAAGGGTTTCATTTTATTGTTTTTAAAAGAGACAAATATGCAAGCAAAGACAATCAACTTTCAAAAAGATGCTCCATGATAAGTTTAATAACTAGTTTTAATGTTGTTAAGATCCCAATGTAACATCCCTCTTACATGCCCTCACACATCATAGAATCTATTATATTTAATCTTTTTATGATGATCTTATACACACCATAAGATGTCAACACATGGCCAAACCATGCCACCTCAATGTGGGATGCCTACCTCCTAATGTGAGGTCAAAATACATAAAAACATGAAGTCTAGTAGGCCTCTAAGTAAGATGCCAACTCTCCACAATAAGACAAATCGCTAGAAGATAAAATAGCAAGTGCATACAAAATATATTAAAATGAACATTAAGAATGCATAGTTATCTTTCAAAAAAAAGAAAAAAGAATGTACAATTGAGACACATTTTTTCCAGTAATGTTACCAATTTCAAAGGCAGGGTTAGGGCTTGACCCTTTAGCTTCCCAAAAAACTAGGCTCGTCATCACCATCACCCTCTAGGATATATTCACCCTTCTTTTACTTATAATCAGTAGTAATCTTTTTGACTTCTTGAAATTCAAGATCATTGAGGTCCATTACCATTTGTTTCTTCTCTCTAGACTTGAACTTCTGACTTCTAGAACCATCCCCACTCATTAACGCCACCCCCCATTCAATATTAGAATTCTCAATAAATAAACCAAGATCAACTAAAACTGAACAAATCTTAAAATAATTTTTTATACAAAAGTTTTTTAATAAAAAATCTTTTATACATCTATTAATTTTTATAATAATAATTGAATAAAATAAATTCAATCACATTAATTAATATATATATATATATAACATTTCACTATGCTAAAATAAATAAATTGTAATGTCCAAAAACCACTACCTTTGAAAAGTATTATGCTAATAGGCAAAATACCCAGGCATGCCTAATCTTAATTTTTCAATTCTCATAAGACCCCAAAACTTTCATGAAAATAATATCACATGTTTAGATTGGTGTGCACTGAAATGATAGTTGGACCATTATCATAGTTTACATTATTTAGGGACAAACGAATCATTAGATTGTGAAAAGAAATCACGTACCATTGATCTTCTCCAATCCAATAAAGTGGAGACAAGTGTTACATATAAGACAATTTAATAGCTATTTTCAAACATTATCAACAATAGAAAAAAAAAAAAAAAAAAATATTAAATGTACAAACTTTGTAGATTGAATGAACCATGGGAAATAATGTAAAACTTTTCTTTTTAATGATATATTTTTTTACTATGAATCAATTGCTACAAAAATTATTTTTAGATTAAATTTGTATTATATTATATACAAACAAAATTACTTCATTAATGAATACAACTATACTAATATGTTCCTATTACTTTACTTTAAATACTTAGCTTGAGATGACTAAAAAGTTAAATATGGTATCTCAATAGCTTGTATGGTTAAGGTAGAGTTAGAGTAATTAGTCAAGTTTTAAGGTGAAGCAATAGGAACATATTAGCATGTTTGTATTCATTAATAAAGTAGCTTTATTAGTCTATAGTATGATACGATTTTAATCTCGAATATAATTCATATGGGTAGTTCTTGTTGAAGTTGATTCATATGTAATTATAAACTAATTTTAGGATGACAAATGTAAAATAAAATTATGATACAAAATTGAAAAGTTAAGGGTTATATTTGGCTCCTTGGGGAACAAGAAGCTAAATTCATCTCGAGCTTAAGGAAAACTAATTTTGTTAATATTTCAAATAGTTTACAATAATAGTTCAAAAGAACATCCGAGCCAATTGATATAGGTTTAGGATTGTAAATGTATGATTGTTCTAGGATAGGGAATTAAAAACTTTAAGGTTGGATCTAGATATTTGGAGAGTGGGGGAGTTAGATTTTCTCTTAAGTTCAAGAAAAATGTCAATTGATTTTATTTTTTAATTTAAGATAATTTAGAAATATAGTTCAAAAGAACATCAAAGCCAACTAGTACTACTACTTTAATTAGCTTCTTAAGAGTATACCCTGTGCCCTGTGCTTTAATTGTAGGCTATCATGGATGATGTCAATCGACTCAAGAGCAAGGTGGAGGTCTGGGACGCCCAAATTGCAGGTCTTAACAAATTTCATCTATAGATATTTACATAGCTCAGCGTTCACCCTTTCTCTGCCAAGGGAACAAATTGTGGACACAGATGAGGAAAAGCAGGAGGCTAAGGACCTGTATAAGTTCCTGTTTAATGAATGGAACAGTGTCATTGATGCCACTGGGGTGGGAAAGGCATCCCTGTAGTTTGTTTTTTGTGTTTCTGCTTGCTGTTTTTGATTTTCAAAGACTTGGTCTCATTTTGCTGTTAGTTCTGTAACTGTTAATGTCGTTATAGTGCTGATTTTTGCATTGTGGTCTCGTTTATAGTTCTACTATGTAAAGGGTCAGTGCCCTCGTTCTCACTGCTTTTTTAATAGCTATTTTCAAACATTATCAACAATAGCAAAAAAATAAAAAAATATTAAATGTACAAACTTTGTAGATTAAAATTCATTCTACTTTTTTTAAAAATCAATTTGGTTTTTCTTGCATTCTTTATGAATCAATTGCTACACAAATTATTTATAGATTAAATTCGAATTATATTATATACGAACAAAATTACTTCATTAATGAATACAACCATACTAATATGTTCCTATAACTTTACTTTAAATACCTAGCTTGGGATGACTAAAAAGTTAAATATGGTATCTCAATAGCTTGAATGTTTAAGGTAGAGTTAGAGTACTTAGTCAAATTTTAAGGTGAAGCAATAGGAACATATTAGCATGTTTTTATTCATTAATAAAGTAGCTTTCTTAGTCTATAATATGATACGATTTTAATCTCGAATATAATTCATATGGGTAGTTCTTGTGGAAGTAGATTCATATGTAATTATAAACTAACTCTAGGATGACAAATGTAAGATAAAATTCTGATACAAAATTTAAAAGTTAAGGGTTATATTTGGTTCCTTGGGGAACAAGGAGTTAAATTCATCTCGAGTTTAAGGAAAACTATTTTTGTTAATATTTCAAATAGTATACAATAATAGTTCAAAAGAATATCCAAGCCAATTGATATAGGTTTAGGATTGTAAATGTATGATTGTTCTAGGATAGGGAATTAAAAACGTTAAGGGTCGGATCTAGATCTTTGGAGAGTGGGGGAGTTAGATTTTCTCTTAAGTTCAAGAAAAATGTCAATTGATTTTTTTTTTTAATTTAAGATAATTTAGAAATATAGTTCAAAAAAACATACAAGCCAACTAGTACTACTACTTTAATTAGCTTCTTAAGAGTATAACCTGGGCCCTGTGCTTGAATTGCAGGCTATCATGGATGATGTCAATCGACTCAAGAGCAAGGTGGAGGCCTGGGACGCCCAAATTGCGGGCGTTAACAAATTTCATCTACAGATATTACATAGCTCGATGCTCACCCTCTCTCTGTTGAGGGAACAAACTGCAGACACAAAGGAGGAAAGAGAAGGAGGCTAAGGACCTGTAGAAGTTCATGTTTAATGAATGGAACAATGTCATTGATGCCACTGGGGTGCGAAAGGCGCCCCTGTAGTTTATTTTTTGTGTCTGCTTGCTATTTTTGATTTTCAAAAACTTGGTCTCATTTTGCCGTTAGTTCTGTTACTATTAATGTTGTTATAGTGCTGATTTTTGCACAGTGGTCTCGTTAATAGTTCTGTTATGTAAAGGGTCAGTGCCCTCATTCTCACTGCTTTTTTAATAAAAAACATTTAGATTTTATTGAAAATTATTACTATAAATCTGAAAACGAAAGATTAAAAGTCACCACTATGATAAGAACACAATACTTTAACTACTTGATCGCAACCTTAAAAAAATAAAACAACTTTTACATAATAAAATATCAGTTAAATACAAAAAAAAATAAAAATTACACTAATAATAAAAAATAAAAACAAATTCAAAACAACATTTTTAATACATTTTTCATATATTAAAATTGGCTTCAACCTCAAAGTAATGATTGATGCAACAAATATCCTCCTTATAATATAAAGAAGCCATCTAGCCCATGCTTAAGTTGTTTGATCTAATAAGTCAAATTTTCAAATCCCCCACCAAAATAAAGCATGCATATTTCATCCTTTTCCATGGAAGAAGACAAAAAGTAATGGTTGAGCACAATCCAAGTCACATGAGTCTTGTGAGCGAACTTTCATATGCATGCAAACAAGCATGACAAATCATTAAAGAATAAATATATGTAGATTCTCCTCTCCATCATCGATCAATCATACAATTAGTTGTATCCACTTTTCAAAAGCTTTTTCTTAGCCAATATCATATATGGTCAACCTTAACTCCAAATTAAATCATTAATTTAATGACTCCATATTCCATTCCACTATTTTTTTAACACTTTATGTATTGTAGAATATAGTTGTTCTTGCTCTTTTCTAAGCACACTTTGAAACAACCCTTTTCAATTCCAACCAAGATTCTCCAAATGCTTATTATTATTTTTATTTTGTTATATCTTGTGAAAGCCCACATTTTGTTATGATTTGGAGATATTGGCATTATAAGGGGGGTACCTTAGTTGGTGTGCCCATTGAATATCTCATGCAATCCCCATGCAAGGAAATGATATGCCATAATAATAATAAAATCCCTAATGAATTGGGAAGAGGGGACAAAAGTGGGTCACTCCAATTTTGCCTTTGCCAGCTTTCTTTTTTTCTTATGGGGAAAGTGTTATGTTTATACCAGACCAGACAAAACAAGAACAAAAAGATGGAAAATCAAGATAAATGCTGTCCGTGGGACATTCCCAATTAAAAGAGCCCCCCCTCGAAAACTACATGCTAACAAACAAATATTTTTAAATGCCTAAAATCCCCTCATGTGACCGCATTCCCACCAGATCAACTATATTAAATTTACATGACAAAAGTGTCAATTTTATTTGTTATTAGGGGAAATTGCAAGAGTTGACATGGCTTTTGGATTTTATTAAAATATGTATGTATACATTATACAACCGAATTTAAAAAGATAAAGAGTTAGGAGTTATTTAAAAGAAAAAGACAAATTAAAAGGATTGGCAGAGCTGTTATCTATTCCACAAATTGGAAAGTTTGGAAGGATAAGATAAGTTTCGGTGACATAACAAAGGTTGAGGATTAGTTAAACACATCTAAGTCACATAGAAAGTTTGGAAGGATAAGAAATGGAAACAGATCTTTTTGTAATCCACAATATCGCACAATTTGTTTATGGGTCTAAGAAAGGTCACATGGAAAGCTTGGAACAATAAGATAAGTTTGAAGTGACATAACAAAGGGTAAGGATTAATAAAGCAAATCCAAGTCATATGGAAAGCTTTAAGAATAAGAAATGGAAATGGAACCTTTTATAGTCCATGATTTCAAACGATTTGTTTACGAGTCTACAAATAACTTACTACCTTGTACTTCTTGCCAGAGGCACCTAACTATGCTACAAACGAGGCGTACATACCTTACCCCCTGCAAACGATATCAAACGGTACTCCTTGTCGAAGGTACCTAACTATGCTACAAACAAGGCGCACATACCATACCCCCTGCAGACGATTTCAAACGATTGTTTATAAGTCTACAGATGACTTATAGTAACTCCATGGGACCACCCTGTATTCCTTGTAAGAGACACTTAACTATGCTTCAGACGAGAAGTACATACCTAACTCCTTGCACTCCTTGCAGAATACTTATGACTTCTTTTTCAAGAATATATGTTTTCTACCACAGGTTTCAGTGAAACAACAAAGGTTAAAAGAAATGAAGAATTTTAGTCCATGACAGAAAAAATTAATTTCTCCGGATTCCAAAAACACAAAAAACTAGAATCCAAATAACGACATAATCAATCGGTTAAAAGGCTGCCACCGGAATTAGCAGTGATGGCGGATTTTAAACATCTATAAAATACTATTAGTAGTGATAATAACTTCGAAAGCGACTGCTCAGCGTCACATTTCCCCAGCTGGCGGCTTGACGGCAACGACGTACAATGCAGGATGGCCACCACTGGCGATCTGACACGTGTTTAAGCGCCGGCATTTGGCCGTACTACATCACGCCGGGAAAAATTCCCGGCATTTCTCTCACGTTACTTTCGACTGCTTCGATTGTCGAAACACGTCTCCTCGGGAAGTGTATTTTCTCTGTTACTAGCCGGCAAATTTTCACGTCAAGAGCGTGCTAATTAGTTGGAGAAGTTGATAATAATAACAAGTCGTTTTCGGAGAATTATTTCCATGTCATGTGCTCTTTTTTAATTTGCTGACGGACGGCTGGCGGGGCGGCAGGAAAAACAACACTCAGTCTGATTTACGCAGTGTACTGTGAAAACAAGTGATCAACAAGAAATAAGCCCAGCTATGGGGCTGGGCACTTGAAGCAGATGATGCAGCGGGTGGGGGAGGATATACATTGTGTATATTTTTTGTGTGTATATGTTTTTGCATAGCAGCAGCAGCAAGGCTCAGCCATGGATGATGTGAGATGGAGAAGTGGGGTGTATGTTTTAGTGGTGGTTATGGCCTTTCATCTTACAGGCTGTGCCTCTGATGAAGGTGAGTGAGAAATAGTGACCGTTGCTTTTAACATCCAGAAGAAGGAATTTTTGTTTTGGGTATGGTGATTTGAATTGGAATTTTGATTTGCAGGGGCAACGCTCTTGGAGATAAAGAAATCATTTAGAGACAAAGATAATATTTTGTATGACTGGATTGATGCCAACTCTAATGATTACTGTTCCTGGAGGGGTGTTACATGTGATAATGTCACCTTTGATGTGGTTGCACTGTAAGTTCATTCTAAAAAATAAGAAAAATCATCTAGCTTAGGGAAACTTATTGCCTGCATAATGCTGTTGGAGATGATATAGTAGGGATTGTATTGTTTGGTGAGCATAACCGGAAACAAAGTTCTTTAAAGTAGAATGTGGTCCGAAAGGCTTATTTTTCAAGCTTCTTGATCTAGCACTTATATATATTGATGTATACTTCTTATTAGCAGTATATTTAGCTTGCTTTTTTTACAAGGCTTTCTTCAATAATGTAGGTTTACCATGTTTTGTAGGACACAAGATTCATCATTGATAAAAACTGGTTTTTGAATAATCATTAGCGATTATTCCATGGTTGCCAGATGTCTATGCTCATTATTAATGGGTTCTTATGGCTGTGTTCTCTGTTTTGCAGGAACCTTTCACATCTGAACCTTGGAGGAGAAATATCACCAGCGATTGGTGATCTCAAGAGTTTACAATCAATGTCTGTGAACACTTATTAAACGGGTTATATATGGCTTCTGAGAATATATAATACTGCTAGGTATTTGACTTTGGATTATGTTGAACTAAATGATTTTTTGAATGTCTTTGCAATGATGTGCATACAGTGATATCAAGGGCAATGGTCTTTCCGGGCAGATTCCTGATGAGATAGGCGACTGCTCATCTTTAAAGATACTGTAAGTATCAAATTTCATCATTCTGCGCATTTGGTTTGGTGAGTTATATTTTAGAATAGCAACGGATACCCTTTGCTCAAATGAATATGCTATACAGGCCATCCTTCGTTTCTATGCCGGTATCTTATTACAGCCATAGTTATGCATTTGGAACGGTTCAAATCTTATTCTGCAACATCCCAGATCCTGATAGAGAGTTAGTATTCAGCTGACTACCCCATGGAAATCTTAAAACATTGAATGCGAAATAGAAAAAATGTTTGCCAACAAAGTAAGAACAAATCTATTACAGCCAATTCTACATTATAGATAGAATGACGAGCTGCCAATTGCGAACAATACTGAATCTACATATTAGGGACCCTCAATTTATTGAACTAATCTGGATTTATGTGTACATAATCAGATCTCAGGTGCTAGGCTTTGAAAGCGTCTATATTGTGAATGACATTGCAACATGTTTTGAGGCAGATTAAACTATGGTGAATATCAAAATGGATTTATTTTGTTCGTCTTGTCAGATGTCATCTGCTATGCTTTGGAGACCTCTATGTCGATAATAGCATCCTAAAATGTTCATAAACAGATTTAACTGCGGTGAATATCAAAATGAGTTTCACTATTTTGTTCATCCCATGATGACAAACCACATGGCTGTTGCTAATGGGCTTTTAGAGAAGTTTTATGCTGTGAATAGCAATGTAACATATTTACAGACATTAAACTTTGGCGAATATCAAAATGAATCACATCATTTTGTTCATCTTATGGATATGGGTGCAGGGATGTTTCTTTCAATGGATTAGATGGGGATATACCTTTCTCTATATCAAAGTTGAAACAGCTAGAAAACTTGTACGTCTTCTTACTCTTTAAATTTCCTTAGGCAATTTCATTGTTGCAGGGATTTGTATATTTGCTAAAGTTCATAAGCAAAACTAATTATATTTCTTGTCTGTAGATAACTTAATTGTTTTTGAGATATGTATATTTGTTCAAGTTAACCAACATACCTAATCAGAGATCGATTGGCTTTACAGGATACTAAAGAATAATCAGTTGATGGGGCCTATACCGTCAACGCTGTCACAGATTCCAAACCTAAAGATTTTGTAAGTTGGAAACTGGAATATCATTATACTGCCACTATGATATTACTGGCTTTTATCAGCAAATCTATCCCACAAGTTGTGTGTTGCGGATGGTTGCTTTGACCTTGTTTCTTAAAAATGCTATGTATTTTTGTTTTAGGGATCTGGCCCAGAATCGACTTAGTGGAGACATACCCAGGCTTATCTATTGGAATGAAGTTCTGCAATATCTGTAATATTGTGGATCCGTTCTGAATGTGTTTCTATTTATTTTTCCAATCTTACAAAATGAATAAAGGCATTAGGTGCCCTTCTGCTACCTTGGTGTCTTATGCGAAAACTAATTTAAGGTGTTGTCTGAAAACTATTTCAGGGGGTTGCGCAACAACTTATTGGTCGGAATTCTCTCCCCTGACATCTGTCAGTTGACTGGACTGTGGTATTTGTAAGTGGCAAACATTTTTCCAACCTTGTGGAAAAATCGACGCTCTTAGTTTTAATCAAGGCATCTTTGTTTGCATCGCATCTAGATGCAGTAGCATGCATTAGATGTTCATATGGGAATATAAGAAGGATTTGTGGTCAGGATGGTAACGTTTTTTCTGTGATACAGTGATGTGAGGAGCAACAATTTGACAGGCACAATTCCTCCTAATATAGGGAATTGTACGAGTTTTGAGATTCTGTAAGCATTCTATATATGTTCCATAGATTATAGAAAGCATTAATTGTTTAACTTTTGTATTTTCTTTTAAAATGTGTTGATTGCTTAAAATTTCGTTGCCTACATGGGCTTTTGGATTTTCGTCAGAGACTTATCATACAACCAACTTACTGGTGAGATCCCATTCAACATTGGATTCCTGCAAGTCGCTACGCTGTAAGTATAACTTATAAGTACATGTGCCAATAAAATGCTTTTGCAGGTCCATAATGCTATGAACTTTATATTACAGTAGTAGGCAATAGAAGTAGAAACTTCCTATCAGATGACTAGGAATGAAAAAAATTGGGTTGCGAGTGTCGGTGACCGTTAAGATGGCATCTAATGATAAATAGATTCATTAATTCTTTAAATTTATCTACACAATTTACATTATCTGGTTATAATAGTAATAGTTTTGAGCAAATCTTATAGGTCGCTACAAGGAAACAAGTTGACAGGGAGGATTCCAGAAGTCCTTGGTCTCATGCAGGCTCTCGCTGTTCTGTAAGTATAATATTTAACCTTTATTGACGAGAGAACTTAATCTAATTTAACAAGAATTCATAAATAACACATTGATTCTTTAGATATACATTGTGGATCGCTGTTAGTAAAGTTGCAGAAAGTGTTTTGGAGATTTGGAGTGTACAATTTAGAGTGGATTAATTTGAACTCCGTTAGTCTTTAATCCAAAATTTAATGATCATGTTTTAGATCGTAAAATATCTTTCGCAAGTTAAATTGTTTGGTTAATTTGTTGCAGGGATTTGAGCGATAATCATCTTACTGGACCAATTCCTCCTATCTTGGGAAATTTGACCTACACAGGAAAGCTGTAAGTTGCTTCCGTTTTTTGCTCATTCAATGTTCAATTTCAGGTCAGAATTACATGGTCAAGCACTTGATGTTCTCTGGCCTTATTCTATCCTCTTTTCAGGTATCTGCACAGTAACAATCTTACTGGACCTATTCCAGCGGAGTTGGGGAACATGACAAAATTAAGTTACCTGTAAGGGGTTTTTTGGCCTGTATTTTTGTATAGTTTGTACTGTAATGAAAATGCATTGTAACAGACTTCCATTTTATAGTTATCAGTTTAAGTTGTATGAATGTGCAGGCAACTTAATGATAATCATCTGTCAGGCCAGATTCCCCCGGAGCTGGGGAAATTGGAAGAGTTGTTTGAATTGTAAGTTATGTGTCTTACAGAACTGAGTATGCATAAAAGCACAATGCATTAATATCTTGTTGCCTTTCTAAGGAACTTGTCAGCTAATGTCTTGTTTTTTCTCATATCCAGAAATTTGGCTGGGAATCGACTTGAAGGTCCTATTCCGGAGAACATTAGTTCATGTGTTGCACTTAATTATTTGTAAGTGATAGTTTGAAAGTATATTTTCAATGAAAAAGCTGATCTCTTAAGTTTTCTAAGTATGTGTGCCAATTTCCTGTGGTTCCTAGCAATGTGCATGGCAACCGCCTGACTGGAAAAATGCCTCTAAAATTTGAGAAGCTTGGAAGCCTAACTTATTTGTAAGTTCTAACTTCTATAAGACGATACATGGTGTTGCTGATCTAATATGCATTTGATAAACAATGGAAGAGTTCTGTCAAGAATAGGCATGCATCTATAACTTAAATGTGATCTAATCAAATTTAATGAGTCAAGTAAAATTCTTATGGTTTAACAGGAATCTGTCCTCGAACAATATCAAAGGAGCAATTCCAATAGAGCTGGGACATATCGTAAATCTAGATACATTGTGAGTTCTCAGAATTCTATGGTTTGATTATGTTTCCAAGAGGCTTTTCAGAATTGTGTTTGGAGATAAATTTGGTGTCTAAGTAGCTAAGATAAAAAACATATTCTGTTGGTATCCAATGTGGCATTAATAACTAGGGACCTTTCTGATAATGAGCTTTCTGGACCGATCCCTGGATCTGTTGGGACGCTTGAACATCTTCTAAAATTGTGAGTGCTTCCATACAAAGATTTTCTAGACCATTAACCAAAAATTTGAGTCTTTATGGATTAACATTACATTGATGTTTTGATGATAACTCATTGCAATATCACTTGAAGGAACTTGAGTGAAAACAAGTTGAATGGGTTTCTTCCAGAAGAGTTTGGGAACCTGCGGAGTATAGTGGATATGTAAGTTCTCTATGCTGGAGTCTGATTCTTTATTTCATGATGTCATTTTTTCTGAATATATATGTTGTGTGTTTTATTTTCACGGAAAGAGTAATGTGAAGTTATCTTTTCAATGTAGTGACCTTTCTGGCAATCAATTAACCGGTCCTATTCCTCAAGAGCTTGGGCAGTTACAAAACTTGGTTACATTGTATGTTCTTCCGAGAAAAACCTTGAATAAGATTTTTTTGGTGAGGCTTGTGTTGATATTGAGATAAAACATTGGAGATGGGTTTTGTGTAGGATATTGAAAAACAATAGTTTATCAGGAGAAGTGCCACTGCAGTTGACTAACTGTTTCAGCCTTGCTATATTGTGAGTGATCAGACCTTTTTTGTCAGTTTTTCTGAGAGGTTCTGAAAAAGGGAATTTGTTAATTTTTTTTCTCTTTCCTAATGGTCGATTTTATGCTATAAATGGTCTTATTTGTTAACAGAAACCTCTCCTACAACAATTTGTCTGGAGACATTCCTGTTATAAAAAACTTCTCAAGATTTCCTCCCGACAGGTCAAGATATGATTGAAACTCTTCTTTTTGGACGGGTTGTTTGTTATTTATTATTATTGATATGTTTCTGCATTTTAATTGATATTAGCAATTATTCCTTCAGCTTTCTAGGAAATCCAGGTCTTTGTGGTGACTGGATTGGATCATATTGTGGGATTTACTCTGGATCGTCAAAAGGTAAAATTATAATCGTCCTTAAATCTTGTTCTAGAGACTGTTTACTTTATCAGACCATTTCTCAAATTGTTACTGAATTGTGGACTGTGACAATCAACAGAGTCCATCTCTAAACCAGCAATTATTTGCATCTGTTTGGGATCAGTAATACTACTGTGCATGATTATTTTATTACTGTACCGTTCAAATCAGCCAAAGCCATTTACAAAAGGGTCTGCAAACAAAACGGATCAAGGTGATGTAATTGACAGACTTGGTTTCTTATCTCATAGATTATCATACAACAGATCAAAAGGCAATGTTTTAATAAAAATATTAATATCTTTGATACATCTGTATGTTTTGGATAGGTTCTCCAAGATTAGTCATACTTCATATGGACATGGCCCTGCACATGTATGACGACATAATGAGAATTACTGAAAATCTAAATGAGAAATATATAATTGGCTATGGTGCTACAAGCACTGTTTATAAATGTGTTTTAAAGAACTGTAAGCCAATTGCTATAAAGAGAGTGTACAGTCACTACCCACAAAGCTTGCGAGAATTTGAAACTGAGCTGGAGACAGTTGGCAGCATCAAGCATAGGAATCTTGTGAGCTTGCATGGATATTCACTTTCTCCACATGGGAATCTGCTATTTTATGACTACATGGTAAATGGAAGTCTCTGGGACATCCTACATGGTGAGTAAATGCTGATGCTATGCAGAAACATGATAAATTTATGAAATATGAAAGACTTCAATCAATCTTTCTACCTTCTGATCAAAATGGATTGAGGAGAATCTAACAAACATGTTAAATTTTTATGTAGGAGCATCAAAGAAGATTAAACTAGACTGGGATACTCGTCTAAAGATAGCCCATGGTTCTGCAGAAGGATTAGCATATCTTCATCATGGCTGTAATCCACGCATCGTTCACAGGGATGTAAAGACATCTAACATTCTTTTAGATGACGACTTTGAAGCCCATTTGTCAGACTTTGGCATTGCCAAGTGCATTTCCTTGGCCAAAACTCACACCTCCACCTATGTTATGGGTACTATAGGTTACATTGACCCTGAATATGCAAGAACATCGAGGCTTAATGAGAAATCTGATGTCTACAGCTATGGCATTGTTCTTCTGGAGTTGCTGACAGGCAGGAAAGCTGTCGACAACGACTCAAATTTGCTTCAGTTGGTAAGATTTTTGTCTGTTGGTTTTTCTTTGGAGCTCCATTGCCCAATGTTAACAAGTAATCTTTAGGTTTGTTCTCTGGAATTGTCTGACATTGGCATGTAAATACAGATTCTATCTAAAGCAGACAACAACACGGTCATGGAAACTGTTGATACGGAAGTGGCTGCGACATGCAAGGATCTTGGGATTGTGAGAAAAGTTTTTCAATTGGCCTTGCTTTGCACTAAGAAACGGCCCTCTGATCGACCCACCATGCATGAAGTTGCCAGAGTTCTGAAGTCAATGTTGCCAGTGCCTGCTCCTAAGCAGGTTCCTAGCATTCGAGTAAACCAACCCACCCCTAGCAATAACTACAAGAGGTACTTGGATGAATATGCTGATGGCAAGCACAGGGATGTAACAGGCAGCACAAGCAGCACTTCCGATGGCCATTTGTTTGTGAGATTTGGTGAGGTAATCTCACAAAACACAGTTTGACTGAAGTTGAAGGATGGGATGGGGTCTTGTAAAAAATGTACAACCCCAGGTGTCCACTCTATCTTGGAGAGGCCTGCATTTACTCTATGGACGAGCCAATTTTCAAGCAAACAGCAAGTTCCTCTATTGAAAGCTCAGCTTTTTTATGTGGTAATCGGGGCTGATGGGAACTTTTTCGAACAGATGGAAGTGCCAAACTTTATTTTCAAAGGGAAAATTAGCATCCTGGGCATTTTGCAATCTTTATACTGCCCAGCAGGCATGCTTTTAAATCAAAAGATAAATCAACCAACGACTGTTATTTTTATTAGTAACCAATCATAAACTCTTATGCTGATGCACTAAGTGTAAAAAAATCCAAAAAAGTAGTTTGGATCAAATAACATGGGAGGCAGCAACGTGTTGATATAATTTTTGTTAAGCATTAGATGAGACCATCTTTTGTAAGTTGAGACCAAGATCCTTACTAAATGAAAGATAATTGTAGATATAATTATAGATATATTTGACAATAAAATGTGTTTTTTCGGTTCATGCTATTTCAAACAGCTTCAGTTATATTGTCAAATTAATATGGAGACATTACTGTAACATTCTTGATAAAAATGGTATCAATCTTGTGGCAAACTCTCACAGTTGGAGTCCTGATTAAATTTTTATCTGAATTTGTGTTGTAGTTGATGCATATATATTCTTTTGTGAATTCAACATAAGGCAGAATGTGGGATTTTGAAGTTTAAATGGAAAACTGTTGCTTCAATAAAAAATGGAATGACACTCGTATGAATATGATAGAAAAAAGATTTTTAGCTCCTCCAATAGGCCAAAAGATAGCCTATGGGAGCTGTTTGATGTTGTAGACGAAAGTTAAAATCAAATGCTTTTCTGTTCCTTTTAGCAGTAGTCTGTTTGTCTAATGGGCATTTATCTTATCGTAATAAACAACTAAAGGCAGGTCGATTTTCTTACAGTGCTTGCCCTAATAATGAAAAAATCTTAAACATAGAAAGACATTTAGCATATCCTGAGGTTGGTCTAAAATGGAAGGGATTGATACAAGGAGAGATTAAAATCAGGATTTAAGTGTTGCATTGAGCGGAGCTAGTCCGATAGAATCTAGCCCCATAGTGTATTTATAGGTTTAGACTCATAAATGCAAGGGCTTGTACTGTTGAGCAAATTTAACACATAGTAAAGCATAAGAGATTTTCCGTGATGCATTCAAAGCAAGGGTCATGTTTATATGTACCAAGCCGATCGATTTCGATTTCGATTTCGATCTCGATTTCGATCGATTCTGAAATCCTCTCGAAATCGTCGCAGCGTGAGGAACCCGTGACACAATTTATGCATATTAGTTTATTAGACTTAAAGGCCGTTAGTACGAAAAATTGTTCCAGTGAATTCAATGTGAGATGTAACGTGACATTGAATCATTGTACCTGTCCTGGTTTTCAGCCATGTTAAGGGTTCTTCGCCAAAGTGGCTTAAATAATTGGCACGATACTTCACCTTTTTGTTTCCTTGTTTTTTTCGGTGGTTGTAAAAATATATGTCGCAGTGAAGAGGAGCCCTTGTGTGGTGCAGTCACTTTGGACAATTGTTACCAGTACTGCAAGCCAAAACCCTGTTACCTGTACTTAAAACCACTAGTGTACTCCCTCTGCAGCTTCTGATTTCTCTGTCACATCACAAGGATCGATCATGTCACACTTTTTGAGTCAGGTAAGGACAATAAATGGATTAGTTTTTCGAGGAATGAATTACTGACCATATGAATTACTGACCATAGATAGAAAGGGCCCAAAAGCGTAAAATCACCAACAGTTTTAAAATTAAGCCAAGCATTTGACAGTATTCAGTTTGGATATCGAATCATTGTTCTCAATAGTTATAGTGCAAATTTGGATATTGTTAGTGCAAATTTGGATCTCTTGTAATTCAATTTTATTTCGAATTGGGCGATGTGACTAGTATGATTATAGTCATTTCCTGAATTATTTGTGCAATATATTTAACAATAACATTGGTCCCTCTGATTTGACTAGTTAGTAGCATTGGGCAATTGGGTCTTCAACATTTTTAGATCCTCAAGCTTCAGTGAGAGGTGGCGGAGGAGATAAGAGGAAGAAAGCAACTAGGCAATGCATTTCTAGGTAGTTGTAGTGTCCCTATCTTACAACTAAGCTGAGCAGAGCTAGGCCACCGTAATAATATAAAATTCTGTTTTGAATGAATTACAGTAGTGCAGTGGGTTTTCATCTGTGCTGACAGCTGCAGTTTGTTCTGCATAAACTTATAAATCTTGTACAATCAGATATGTTTATCCATTACTTTTTGTACCGTTTTGAAGCTTTGATTAAAATCATAATTATCAATGGCGTGGAGCAGAGCAAAGATTTAAGTCAATTGGGGAAGGACTAAAAACACCCAAGAAAGAACCGCTGGGTCGATCGAAAGTTGATTTGAAATAAAAGTTCTGTGCAAGCGTCAGAATTTGGCCTGTTTATTCTGACCGACTGCTTAGCACATAACTTGTATTTAGTTCTCTCTTTTACGGAAGCTGTTCTCTTGTCCATTATTTATTGCAGCGTGACTAGACATTGTTCTTGTAGGGTTATGATGGAGTGTTGATAGATTGTTAGACTCTGATGGAAGGACAAGAAATGATAGCTATTTTACTGTAATGGTGAAAATTGTATTTTTTGTTTTTATTAACTTGGTTCTCCCATGTAATGATAAATAGGAGAAAGGACCAGTAGTTGTGCACCCTAACTTCACGCTTCTCAAAATCTTACTTGGAAATTTCAAATCACTCCGATTTTTTTGCAGCAGCTTACTTGGCAAGTCCCCTGTTTATAACTAAGGTTTCAGCGCCACATCATTAAATATGATGCCACATCAGCATGCTTTTGGCCAAGGTGTCCAAAACAGTGCCCAAAAAAAGTGAGACCAATAGGCGTGCAAAAGAGACCCCAATAGTTGTGCAGCTGACATGGCATCACCTGATTGGTTACTTTTTACAATATCAGTACATTTCTTAACAACTATTGGTACATTTCCTAACAACTGTTGGTACATTTCTTAACAAAAATTGATATTTTTTGTTTCAAACAATAGGTTTTATTTGTTCAATTTTTGGAACAAAAGATATCAACAACCCTCACAACAATTGGTACATGCTCAACTAGTGGGTCCTTTCCCCTATATATGAGAAGTAAGATTTTGGTGAATTATTTGGTAAGTTTCTTGAAATGATTGTGTTCGAGTTTTTAGATCCAACTTTTCGGATCACACTTTGTTTTTTTGCTTCTTGTGCTCTCATTCATCTTGATGACGGAGTGTGATCCCAAACATTGATCTAAAATTTGACACACAATCGTATCGAGAAGCTTTTGCTTGTAGAATAATTCTATGGATTGTGGAAATCTCATATCATCAATTTTGGTGAATGTTATTCAATTTTTTGTATTTATTGTTGTTGATTTGATTAGATTTTTGGCTCATTTATGAATCTATGATTTAAAATTTAGGGTATGCTGATTTAAGATATATTTATATTTTATCTCTAGAATTTTAATATATATGATCTGAAGCATTTCCATCCATCTAAAAATGATGTGTATTTATAACAATGACAATCAAAGAGCACATAGTATTGAAATCAGAGCATCTAGAGTACATTATTCATGCGCTTCATCATAGAAACATTTGCACAAGATTATTTGTATTTAATCTTTGTTTATAATTGTTAAATTGGTTCAACAGAGGGCTTAGACCAAAGAAGAATCAATTCTTGTTTGGTCAATGCCCAAATGTTGTCCCTACATACCATCCCTCTATAGATGCAAAATCAAATGATTGAAAGCAATGCAACTTAGATCCATGTGCCAAGTTTAGATGCAAAATCAAATAAACAAGACTCAAGTGATTGAAAGTAACACAACTTAGATACACGTGCCAAGTTTAGAAGCAAAATCAAACAAACAAGATCAAGTGATTGGAAGCAACACAACTTAATCCACATGCCTTAGATGAAAATTCAAACAAACAAGATCAAGTGATTGAAAGCAACACAACTTAGATCCACATGCCAAGTTTAGATGCAAAATCAAACAAACAAGACCAAGTGATTGAAAGCAACACAACTTAGATCCACATGCCAAGTTTAGATGAGTAGTTATGCATGATGATTCTACATTGGTACAAGTGATTTAAGAATGATGCACTTAGGTTGGGGCTTACTAAAAATTTCAATGGGTGTCGTTGAGATTTTTTAGGATTATTTTAGAGCGGATGGTCCCATGAATTTGGTAGTGTAATTTAAGCTTAAATATTTAAGCTCTAAAATTTATGAAAGCTGATAATTTTTAGCATAATCGATTCAATAGAGTAATAAATATAAAATAATAAATAAATTAGTTAGTAAAAATTAAAAAAATTGAGATGATTGACAAGTGGAAAAAAAGCCTAAATAGGTGGGCCAATTTCTAGCCCCCCACCTTTTCCACTTATTTAAATATGCAACCCTATGAGTAGGAGCTGCTATTTTTGAGGAAAAGATTCGAGTAAATCATGTAGCAAATTTCTTTTTGCTTCATGGGACCTCCTACTCCTAAAAAGTAGATCTTCAAGCCCCTGCATGAGACCCTTAATTTATAGATTTTGAAGCATTTATTTGATTGCTCTTGATTTTTAGTACCCTAGATAAATTATGTGTATACTTACATTACACTTTTCACTTGCTAAATTAGACATTCATTGTAGCTTCGATTATCATAGAACTTGCTATGTAAGCCTATACAAATTTGGGCATTTATGGAGATAAACTATTTGGAATAATGCAATGAAATAATCATAGAATGTAGAGTTGGCATGCTCTAGTCTCATTTTTCAAAAAAAAGAAAATAAAAGAAAATGTGTCCAATCATAAAAAAATATTAGATATTTGAAAACTAGACATCATTTATAATGAATTTTTAATTTTGTTAATTTTTTTTTTCAACCATATTGCTAAAGTTGAAGTTTCTCTTGTTTTTTCATGGTATTGTACTTGTAGGTCCAAGTTCAAGGAAGCCTAAAAACAACAAAATCATGGGTTTCAAAATTTAAAATTTATGAAATGCCTACACACTCCAAAGCATGAAATTGTTCTAAAAAGGAATGAGTACATAATATAAATAGAAATGGGTATCTAGTCTCATTTTTCAAAAAAAAGAAAATAAAAGAAAATGTGTCCAATCATAAAAAAATATTAGATATTTGAAAACTAGACATCATTTATAATGAATTTTTAATTTTGTTAATTTTTTTTTTCAACTATATTGCTAAAGTTGAAGTTTCTCTTGTTTTTTCATGGTATTGTACTTGTAGGTCCAAGTTCAAGGAAGCCTAAAAACAACAAAATCATGGGTTTCAAAATTTAAAATTTATGAAATGCCTACACACTCCAAAGCATGAAATTGTTCTAAAAAGGAATGAGTACATAATATAAATATAAATGGGTATCTATTTTATTTTAAAATGCATACCCATTTTAAAATGAGTATCCATTTCTATTCAAAATAGATATCCATTTTAAAAATAAAAATGAGTACCCATTTCATGTGGGTAGGAGTTTAGGTTCAAGAGCTTGACCCTACATGAGTACTTTCTTTCTAATGAAATGGGCACCCATTCTTGGATTTTTTCAAGCTTGACAATTCCACTAAAAGAGGACCCACTAGCTTGGACTTACCCATGTGTATCTGTTAACAAATCTTTTTGATGTCTCTTTCACTCTTCCCCTTTGAACCTCACCTTTTTATCCACCCTATTCTACTTACTCATTGTGCAGTGCTTATAACATCCCTATGAATATGTTAGGCTATGAGAGAATATACAAGGGCATATTTCTAGCCTTTTAAAGTACCCAAACACTCCTACAACGAGAAATTGAGAATCAAATTTATATGACCCTAACAAAGACCACAAAGACAACCCAAACATGACCATTTTTGAGAACTCCATTGGATCTAGCTAGAACTCAAGAGGTCCAAACCTTTGTAATAGTTCACAACCTTACTCCACTTTAAAACCCTAATTGACATCTAATGGTCCCTTAAGAGATTAGTCATCAAGGCATACAATTAATGCCTTATAGAAATAAAGCCAACTATCTTGAATAATAAATGGATCAACTAGAATATGGCCTAGCTCAAGCTCATAATGCCACCACCACTACATGTCATACTTCCTTAACAATCTCATTATGAGATGATACTTGAGCATGAAAGAAGGGTACGACACCCCATGTAGTTTGACCCACATCAAGATAATAAATGAAGCGATCCACAAGGTGTTAACCCTTCAAAAAATAGTTGTACTAAACCTTTGAATGTAGAAATTCAAGACCTAGGTTTTTTTTCCATCCTCAAGCAAGCACCTTCAAAGGTTGAGTTGTCAAAAACATATCTCATGCTATATCTTCATGTATGGGTGTAAGATAACTACATAAAGAAGTCATGGTTGATATTGTAGCTACTATAAATGTGGTTTATGCCCAAAATTAAAACCAAGTAATAAAAGACATTTAGACTACAAAAGGTGGAAATTAAATAAACATTTATAGTGTCTCAACCAAGACCATGATGGAGACATACTAGCTCCTAGCCAAAAATAAGTCGTTCATGTTCCCTTTGACACTATTTCCTTGGGAATATCAATAACCCCACCAATGATATAAATGAAATGTGTGTGGTTAATATTTGGTTTGATTATCTTGAGTCATAAAATAAAGTCTTCGATGAATTACAAGTCTAGGTCATAATAAAAGAAGACCATCAAATGAATATGATAAATTAGTGAAGGACAATTTTTCTATACAAAGATAAATTACATGATAACAAAATCAATCTACTAATAATCAAGCTACCAAGACATTATGACAAGTTTACAAAGGATATACATCCTCATAAGAATTGAGATGTACCATCATGTTTTGTGTTGTTTTTGAAGAGTGCCACGAGGAGCCGCAAACTTTGAATGAATTACACATATACTTACAATGTGTTGGACATATTTAAGAACTTCACAAAAAGTGTTGATGACAAATTTTGAACAAGTTCATCTTGAGCATTGAATTGATTCTAGTTTAAACTAGTAATTTCTACCATTTCCCCAACACCATGTATCTAGCCCCTAGAATACCACCTCAAAGATAATAAGTGGATCTTCCTTATAATTTGTTATCCTTAAAAAGGGTAAAATTAGAGGTACCTATTAATTATAGTTAAATTATCACAACCTCCTTGCTTATCCTTGGTCCTTAGTTGTGGGACCTCACTTCTTCCTAGTAGTGTGGGGCAAGGTCTAGGGAGTAAATGTTAAAAATAAAATAAAAATTTAACGAAAATAGTAAAAAAGATTGCACTTATTTAGAAAAGACATCATATGTTGAGGATTTTTTTTCCCCACCCTTAGTTTGACCTATTGGGCATTTATGATATAAGTTTAGGGAAACACTCATGAAGCTATTTGATACCTCCTAATTTAACTTGTAATTAGTCTAGATTGGAATCATTCCCTTGCCTATTTTGAACCTATTTTAGGTTTTCCCTTCCATATCTTCCATTCTCACAATTCCTCCTTGCATGTTACATCCTAGAACCCTGGTGTATAAGATAGTTTTGTACTCAATTATAGCTCTCCTATTCCCAAAATAAAAAGTTCATATTATCATTATAAAAAACATATAGAAATAAATAAGATACTATATAATTATACATCTATAAAGATCCATACATATGTGTTTTCCAACCCAAATTCATATCCATATATATGCATGGATCCATCAAACATATATATGAAATTAACTACTAAACTCTAAGACCTCCATATGTATAAATGGAAGGAAATGTAAACTAAGTCCATTGAAGACAACATAAATCGATATAAAATATTTTGTATATATGTGTACCGATCAATAAATGTCTCATGAGTACAATGAGATATATGTTTTAAATATGAGTTTTGGTTGTCATTGATATCAAACTTGTTGGTCTGGAAGAGATACTTAATCGTTATTTAGGTCTGGAGATGGTTTTGAAATGAGCAGTTAATGCAAGTTGATGCAGAAGACATGCGGTTGTTTGGAATATGTGTATGGATTTTTGTGGCAACATATTATGGTATGTTATGCTTTTTTTAGAGCTCTATTGGTATTCTTTGTATATCGATATGATAGTTCGGTCATGTTTGACTATTCTAGTGAATAGTTTGTCATACAGTTTGATCTGGTATGTGGTGGATACGCATCAGATGGTTATGTAGTTTTAGAATAGTGTTTGTGGATGTACATTCTCATTATATATTGGTTTTCAGAAGGATAGGTGATCTAGAATTGAATATAATTAAGTCTGAGTTTTAGTTGAGATAATTGCAGTGCAGTGGTGTGGAGGAACACATTGCATTCCTTGTCTTGTAGTTGGTAAAGTGTTACAAATGGTTGATTAAGGTTCCCTAATGTTTTATGTTGTCTCTTTGGTCATTTGAAAGTTTTGGCAGTGGTCCAGATTGAAGTTTGAGTTTGTTGTATTGGCATGTATTAACTGTTTTATCTTTTGAGTCCAACTTATGTGTTTTTGGTTCGTGCGGTTGCATGTGGGTGCATGGGAGCTATATTGGGACTATCTGGAAGGTGTGGCGACATGGTGTGATCCTTTCCACGTTTCATTTGCCATCCACATTTGTCTTGAAGGTTGTTTTCGGTCGATGGTTATGTATGAACATGTTACACCTTATTAGGTTGAACTAGTGGATGTCATTGAGGTTGCAGTTGATATATAAAGGACATAATTATTGTATCAATGTAGGTATGATGTATATGGTATGCAAAGTCATCGTGATACAGTTTAAAGGTCATAAGTGTAGCAAAGCAAAGATGAAGACTATTTTAGATGTGTACTAAATTGAGAATTGTTATTAGCATTCCGATAGATGTTTTTTCTACAGTTCAATCTTATTTCTATTATTGTATTAGAAAAAGTGTAGAAGAAGTGATCTTTAGTGTGTGAAAGCAATTACTGTATCTTTCCCTTTGGTTGTGTGCCTTAGCCTACAAGTCATCTTTCAGAGGAGTGAGCTCCCTAGCCTTTGGCCTAAGCTCTATAATTAGTTTTATATATATTGTGAGCTTGATTCTCATTGTGGTTTTTTCTATTTTGGGTTTTCCACATAAAAATCTTGGTGTTCATGTGTGTTTGGTTTAGTGGTTTGAGTTATTTATTTTCATATACAAAGTTGATGAAATGAATGATAAACTAAGAAGTTAAATCTGATCAAGTTTTTAGTATATGTTGATTCATCTCCCCTCTCAGCAATCCAATAGTGTTCAACAATATATCCTTTATAAAAGATGATAAAAAATATGAGATAATAGCATGTCCATGTACAATAAAGTCCTTATATGTTATGGTTGTTAAAGTTAAAATATAATAAGTGAGTATTCAATGCTTAAGGTCTTTGTCACTCCTAAGTGCATGAATACCTTGGATTCCTACTTCTCTTATACTCTTGAGTCTATGCACTTTGGAAACCTCTTTGAGTGTGGAAGCACACCTTGTGATAATGACCAATTTGAGAATGGGTGTAGGTGTATTGAGTAGGGCCTGTTGCATATACCTTCCTTTGATATAAAAAAAATCAATGGTTATTCTTGGACCATAACTAAGTAATTTCCATTTGTAATAATAGAATGTCTTCATATGTGTGTAGGGATGATAAAAAAATATTTTTATGGTGACTTATATAGGTAGAATGGATGAGATCGACTAAGCATTCATTTTTTTTGGTAAGAAAAATTTACTTAGAGATCCCTGGCTCTGCATGTTTAATAAAATCTTGTTGGGTGAATATTTTGTCACTAGTGTACCAATGACTCACACACAGCTATGTTGAGAAATTAATCTCTCCTCTCATCAAGGGGAGGTTCCCTTTGAAATTTCTTCTCTAATTAACAAGAAATTAAAATCTGTGGGTTAGTTTTGGGAATATAACTCTCTTTTTTCAGAGTCTATGTATTCTCCCTCCACTTTGTTACAATTCCCTATCACTTTTGATACCTAAAGAAATGAACAAATTAATCCAACAAACTATACCAAAATTTACAAAGAAGAAGCACAAAGTCTTTCTTGAATGTAACACTAACTTACACTAATTATCACAAATGGTAAGAAATCCAACTTGCAGCTCAAAGTCTTCAAGTGTACTTCCCCAATCCTTAAAACTACAAGTAAAAGTAGCAATACAAAGCCTACCACTAATCACTTAACATTAGAAAATTTCCCAAATATGCAAGGAGCACAAAGTCTACTTCTACAATTTCAAGAGCTCTTTTACCCACATAACAATATCTCCAATATCAAGGAATTAAAGAACATATATCAGTAATGAACATAGGAATATTAACTCATATAAACAATCTTTGACATAACACAAAGTTTGAGATCAAATATAATTGCTTTCTTTATTTTCTTGATTAAATCTTTACAACAAAAGATCAAAGTCTTAGTTGAGGCAAAAATTCGACAGAGTTTTGCTTAGCATAATAAAAGATAAAAAATATACAAATGAGGGTCCTCCTTATATATGATAAGAGTGGAGAAAAATGTGGGCACAATTGACTAATTCAACTACATAGTCCCACTTGACTACAACTACAACTGAAATAAATTATGCAGTTGTGAGAAAACTTGCAGCATCTAACAATGCAACTACATGAAAAGAAAATGTCAAAAGGGGACACTTTATTCAAATTTCTTCTCCTCATAAGATTTATGGAATTCTTCAAACTTGGTTAGGATGGACTCCATTTTAGCTTTGTCCGACATTGGGGTAGAATTTGTGATAATACAAACATAGGAAATTGCATCCTCAGCCTTCACATATTTCCCTTTTTCATCTTTCAACATGGATGCAAGGACCTCAAAACTAACTTGAATCTCCAACAACTAATCAAATGCACTTAGAGAGAAATCTTGTTCCGTGTAGTGATCCATTAGGGAAAGAAACTCTCGCGTGATGGCGTCACTAGTAACAAGATTCTGTTTGTCATCATATAGATAACAAGGAATGTCAACAATTCTGGCAGAAATGAGATCAATCTCATCATCACCTTCCTTCCTTTCTCGATCTAGCTCTGTAATCATCAATCTTATTGTCTCTTTCTTGTGAGACAACAATGATAAGATTTGGATATACTTCTCTCTTGTTGGAACTACTTTATTTTCCACGAGGACGTCTATCCTGAAGTCCTCCATTTTGTTCCAAAGAGTTGCACTTCTCTCAATATCTTCAATTTTTTGAGACAAGGAAGTCTTAATACTCTACATTTGACTTTGAATTACTTCAAAATCAGTCAACAAATTAATTGTTTAACTTAGAAGATGAGATCCTTCTGATTTCAATCGTGTAATCCATTCATATACTACTCGGCCCTTGACTCCCACCTGTTCAACCTTCTTTAGAGCCTCAGTATCTATTGAGGAACCAATAGGCTCGATTTCTTGGGAGGATTGTGTAACCTTGAGAAGAACGGTGGTTAATTGCTCACACTTTTGTTTTAACTCATTCTTCTCATCTCTTTCCTGATCAAATCTCCACAACAAAGAGTCAAAAGCAGTTTGAGAATCCAGCTTAGCGCTCTCATGTGTTTCCACTCCAAGCTCTACGGTTTGCATGGTATAGTCCTCAGGTTGTATATTATCTTTACTCTTATCTGATTACTGTACCATGACCTCAACATATTTCCTCTTAGTAGATGGATCTACTAATACTAGAGAAACAGTCTTAAACTTTTTTGTACCTTTGGACTTTGGGGGAACCAACTGTTCAAAATCAAACTCATCCGGTGAAATCACCTATTTCTTTCTCTTGGGTGCTACTACCTCCATCCAAGGTAGTAATTCTGGATTGGTGGGTTGAGTAGTAGCTTCATGTTGAGTATCAATTGGTATTTCAGGAGAAAACTGACTTGAACTTGCAGCGGTTGTGGATGTTGTTATTGGTATCAAAACAGAAGTATCTAGTGACATGTTAGCTGATGTAGTAATAATAGCTGCTACTGACACTCCTTCAATTACAACCACAGATGGGAGAGTGGAAGGTGTAGTGGAAATAATCTGAGTACTTACCAGAGGTGGAACTTCTATTATAACTATTGTAGAAGGTAAAGTCATCATCTGCTATTCCGCAAATGCTTGCTCCATAGTTTCAGGAAAATCCAACATTGAAGATTCAATGTTGGTTGAAGGAATATCATCCAAATTGGAGAAATTTGATAGTGTGAAAAATTATTGAGCAACTTCTGATTGTGTCATGTCCATATCTAACTCCTCATCATCAAATTCCTCATCCTCTTGATCTGAGTCAATTTCAATAGAATGAATAACAACTTCTGGATGGGTTGGCGCATCTGAGGTGGCAGGGACATTAATCTGGCCATGATGTGCTGGCTCTTCAACTCGTGCTACCTCTTGATGAGGAATTTCACCTTCTTCCAACTCCTTTTCTTTCTCAGTCTCCTTAGTAGACTGCTGCTCTGACTCTTTTGTGGTTGTCTCCTGCATTGCTGAAGACGACTCACCTTTTTTAGACCCCTTAATCATGAATTTGATTTTGGGTCCTTTTCCCTTAGATTGTGTTGAAGGGGCTAAAGATGGTGCTTGCTGATATGCTTTGCTCTTGGTTCTTGTTTCAGCCGTAGTTGTCTTACCAACTAGACCATCACTATTGTCATCATCTCCGGAACTAGCAGGAAGCTGTTTCATTCTAATATTTTTCTTCAACAACCATGCATTGATATTTGCCAAAATGGGGGAAATTCTTTGAGTAATAGACTTACTCTCCTTCGACCATTGCACTAGTGGGAATGGAGAATCAATAATATTCTTTTCATAATAGACTGGGTCTACTATGCCATCGGTATCCTTCATGGTCATTGGGATTTTTCGCCAGATCTAGATTTTCAATTTGCTCTAGGGTGACGACTGAAATCCATTCTTCTTATGTCTTCTTCATCTTGGCAATCCGCCCATACATCTTCAAACCTAAAAACATGGGTGTAGTTTCTTTTGAGCTTATTCTTCATGCCACGAAAATCAAAATTATTTCGTGCTTTGAACCTCCTCATAGTATTCCATTGCATCTCTTCTTCCATGTTCTTGGCCTTGGGATTAGTCAAAACTGAATATCGACCAATAGGTTTTGGAAACTTCAATCCAGTCTTATGGGCCTATGATTTCTTTTCATGCACATGAATCAGTTGCTGACACAACTCCATAAGTATAATATTGTCAGATGGATATCTTGGTAGAATGAAAGGTTCTCATAAGAAACATCCTATCCGGATGTAAGTGAATGTTGGGAACTGGAGATAAACACATCCAAAATGAGAAACCCTTTTATATGCCGCCTTCGAAAACCTTTTCTTTTGCAAGTCTTTGTCAAACATACACTTCCATACAACAAAGAAAGCGTCATTGACTCTTTTGAAATGGTTCCCTTGATTATTGATAATGTGTTGATCATAATAATTCCAGATAGGCACTAACCTCTTGTCACCCTTTGTAGATAAACCTGGATATTGCCTCATGGAAGCAACTGCATATACCATGTATGAAGTCATATAGAATTTCCATGTTACCTTAACCTCCTTCAATTGTGAGCAGAGTGCACCATTGATCTATTCACCCCAATCAATCCTAGAAACTCCTTTCCTGATTATATTCATATAATAGCACATCTAGTTTTGGAAATAATGAGTCTTTCAAACCTTTCACCTGTGCCAACATGGTGACCATATCGTTGTATTCCTCGTTGAAGTCACTTATATGGAAATATTTAGGCCATCTTGAAGTAGTAGAATTTCTAGCAGTAGAGAGGTAAACTGTATTAATTATTTTCTTGCATTTTACCTCATTTTTCTCATAATATTCCTGAGCACTTTCTTGAGAAATATCAGCCACTTCCTCGACTAAAGAACCCTTGAATACATTGTTAAAGAAAACACTATCCAATGCCACATTTTGATCAGCATCCTTAACCTGTCTTGTATCTGGATTGAAATAATCTACCACTGCAAGTACAAAGTCTGGATCATGAGTTGTGACGGGGAAGGAAGCATATTTATACAACTCAGATCTGATCAAGTTTGTCAGGTGGGAAAGAGCTATCTCAACTCGATCAATAAACTCCTGCATATTAACATGACCAATCTCTATATCCTTGATCTCCTTGATGTTGGAATCTACTGAGCTTTTTGGGTACATATTCAAGTATTTATCATACTTGTACTTCATTTTCTTTGTTGATGACTTGCCTGGTGAGGATTCCAATTGACTTGAAGAAGGCTCTGATTTATCGTGATGAGGTCTTGACATTTTCAAATTACTGCATTCAACACCAAGGATTAGCTTCTTTGAAAATCATCATCATCAGAAAACCAAATTTTATCAATTGGGTCAAAAATTCGGAGTCAGAACGGGCTTGGGAACAAAATTTGCGAAAACTGGCAGGTTGGGGAAAAAAGTCTGACCTGCACCTTAGGAGTAAGAATTTTCACATCGGACTTTAAATTCTGATGTGCAAGGGTAAAAAATCTTACTTGCATATCGGACTTTAAAGTTTGATGTGCAATTTGGGGAAAATCCATTAGCACATCGGACTTTAAAGTCCGATGTGCAAGTGAGGAAAAAGTTATTAGCTTAAAGTCCGATGTGCAGGGAAGGGCCGTTCATAGGATAAGAACATCGGACTTTTAAAGTCCGATGTGCTTGGGAAGATTAGTGATTGACATGTCGGGTTTTAAAACCCGACATGTCAATCAAACAAACCCATCCTACATATCAGACTTTAAAGTCTGATATGTAGGATGTAACCCTCCTTCTAACACGCTGGGTTTTAAAACCCGACTTGTTAGTAGGAAGAATATCTCTCTCATATTGGACTTTAAAGTCCGATATGTAGGAGATATCTGCCTTCACCTGCATGTCGAGATTTGAAACCTGACACGCAGGGAGGGAAGAGAGGAAGGACAAAGAGATCAAAAGGGCAATTGGATATTAAAGTTCGATGTACCCTCGACCTCGATGGAAAGGCTAGGAGCAATCGGATTTCAAAATTCGATGTGCTCCAAAAACGAAAACCTAAAGGGAATGACGAAAAAGAATGACGAAGCAAAAGGAAAAACTCGAAAAGATCAAAAGCCTACCACAATCCGAGCGATCGATGAAAATCTGATGAATCCGAAAGGTGATCAGGAGCAAAAATGGAGAGAAGCAGGAGGGTAGGCGAGAAGGAAAGATTTGCAAATCGAAATGAGGAATTAAAACCTAAATTTCAATAAATAACCCCCAAAATAACAATAAATGTCACCATTAATTGTTAAGCGTGCCATGCATGTCGGGCTTTAAAGTTCGACATGCAGGATTAAACCTCTTGCAAGTCGGACTTTAAAGTCCAACATGCAAGCCACAACAAACAACTTGCACATTGGACTTTAAAGTCCGATGTGCACGAGCAAAGACCCTGTAGGTTAGACTTTAAAGTCCGATCTGCATGAGAAGGACTACCTGCAGGTTGGACTTTAAAGTCCAATCTGAAGGGGCAGAACCAAAACATTGCACATCGCACTTTAAAGTCCGATGTGCAATTCTTCACTAGGGAAGACCCTGCAGGTCGGACTTTAAAGTCTGAACTGTAGGCAAAACTACAAAAACTAAAAGAACTTAAAAATGATAAAAACAAAAAGCGAAAAGCCAAAGGAGCTAACCGATGGAGTCGGTCAAGCTCTCTCGTAGGACGTGAGGTATAGAACAAACCAATTTTGTAGGGTTGCCTCGCTATTTTAGTCGCACTGAAATCGAGGACATTAAATCTCTCCACTCATCAATGGCACATATAATCACAAATTGAAAAGAAAAATATTAGTCACCCCATACTAAATGCCAGAAATATTATATTATAATTAAGTAAATACACATGCATAATAAATATAAATAAATAATTGAAAGGAAACTCACAACGATCTCCCTCTTACTATGAGGGGTTTTCTAATGCTCTTGGTCGTCTCTAAGGTGGTGGACCCTATAATGGTCGATTTTATTCTCTACCAATATATTTGTTTAAGATACTCTCTCCTAGTTGGTGTTTAATTAGTCAATGGGGACTCAAATATAGCCACAACATTGATTTGATAACAACCCATTGAGCCCTCTTCAATAGTACCATTATCCTTGTCATCCATGATGTATATGGTCACTAGGCTTTACCATACAGCCTTAACCTCTACCTTGATTCTAACCTTAGGCTTAGCCTCTTCTCTTTACGTTGTGTACCCCTTTGCATGCATCCCATTCAATTGCCTTGACTTAACCCACAATTCACTCCTCACCCTCTCCCTCCTACCATTGGTGCCCTTGGTATTTAAGTGTCCACTCCACTCTCCTAGAAGGTATAACTTGGGCCTTTCATGCTCCTTGATATACATTTTTGCATTGGATTTAGGTTTGTGCATATCACTTTGCTAGACTGCTAGGACATCTTATCCTTAGGGAATTTATCTCTCTACCCTCATTGATTGGTTAAATAAGTGACCCCTCCATAACTATCCTTCACTAGACCATCTTTATTCTAGAGACCTCTCAAAGTGATGTATGGCTATACAATCATATTCACTCTAATCATGATATCCATGTTGTGTGTTTGTTTATGAATTGAGAAATTCAACTCCACCTCACCACTTAGGTTCTCTACCAAGATCTTAAATAAGAATATCCCTCAAAAAGGAGAAATTATTCCTAGATCTAGCTCACGACTAATGACAAATGGATGATGGTATAGGCTCTCAATCTATCCATGTGGTATAAATATTTGTGTGTATGAGCCATGATATCCATGTCACATTCATATATTTATCCCTCTTTGATAGTACTTATAATAAATGGCATGTTGAATGAAAGGATATGGATCCTCTTTCCACTAGATAATTTGGAGGCAATGAAGCCTATAGTGGCATTTTGAATAGTTATAACGAACATTCCTACTATCAAGTGTAATTTCCTACCTTTTAAGATACCAACACTAGGATTGTTGTCTATGAAAGAAAAAATCCACCTCTCCCTCTTTCGTTGTCTTAAGGATGATTTAAGGCGAGTCTAGTCCTTGAGATTGAGACCCATAGTATTTCAACGTGTTCATCTTTTTATCCCAAAACCATTACTCTGCTTTGTAAAACATATTTTTACTTTCAAAGTTAGGGTTGTCATTTGGATATGAAACTTGGTCATCCACAAACTATGGAGAGTTTAAGGCTAACTCTATGAGAATGGATTTTCTTTCCTAATCTTCAAGCTCAAGTAAGACTTGGGAGGGTATTCCTAGAATTTTGAGTGAATGAGATGAAGAACTAGAAATAGTAATAGCTAAACCCAACCTATTGAATAACCTACAAATACTATCATTGAGCAAAGAGAAAATTTCTATCTTGACACTACTATATAGCCAATTTCATCACCATTGAAAAGATTACAAGATGCAAGGCAATCCATATGGACCATAAGATAAATTGATTAAGGTAAGTTCGATAAGTTTATACTCTATTTATTGTAGAATCATGGGCGACCTGAAAGTTCCAATTGAACTATAATTACTAGTTTAATGATTTGTTATTTTAAATATTTTATTAAGCCAACATATTCCAAGATCAATGTCTATCAATGAGTTATAGAGTCACAATTAGCAATAAGGAATTGTAGTGAAAAAAAACTTGTTATGATATTTCTTGGAAATATTTGTGAAAGCCATAAATGTATTAGACCACTTTGAGGGACGACCTCCAATAATTAGATCATAATATATAAATTTAATATTTGATGATACGATGATATGGAATAAAATTCTCTTCGTTATTTAAAGACTTAAATATGTAGGGACATGCCCCTTCATCCCAATTCAGAGGGATTAGTGTTTTAACTAATATTTATGCTAGGGTTAAGCATGCCACACCTGCTTATCTTCATTAGACTTAGGAATATATAATATAGACTTAGGAATATGTTATATTAGAATCACAACATTCCCTCCCTCTTTTGAAAAACGTTGCTCTTATTGCTTATTAACTCTAAGATATTTTGTATATATCATTCATAATTCCATCTAGAATTTTTAATTAGCAAATTCTTCCACCTGATTAAGAATTTTGAGGTGGCTCTATTTTGCAATATGATTTTGGAAATTCCATGATGTTTTTGTATATTTTGTATGAATACTTTTTTGTAATATTAATAGGGGTTAGATGATAGTGTCCACAAAAATATACATCTCAATGAGTCTATCCATAACAAGCAAGATTACATCAATAGCATTTGACTTTGGCAACCTCACAATGAAGTGCATTAATATCTCCACCTAGTGTTGTATTCAAATGCTTAATATTTGTGAGTCATGGAGTCTTTATTGTTTCCCTTTTTTTGTTGGCATATAAAAAATTCCACCAAATTTTTTGAGACATTTAATTTAATACCTCCCCAAATTAAAATGTTTCTTTATAAGATTATTTGTATGAACAAATATTGTAGCTAGACCCAAAAATCCTCTCTTCTTACAGTCCATCTCAACACCTTTAAGTGATACCGTATTTCTTGAGTATTCTAATTCTTTCACCCTAAATACATGTTTGGATTATTTTCCATATGTATTTTTATCTTTTAATTCATTAACAATAGAAATATGAAATTTGCCTTTATGAATGATCATGTTTAGCTTCTTGTAATGTGTGCACATTCTCCATGGATCATCCTTTTTTTAAAGCAAAAACACTAGGGATAAATAAGAACTTTTTTTGTGATGACCAATGCTTCTTGGTATTAATTTAATGTCATGATTATGTTATCCAATTAGAGATATAACTTTGGATTCTTGGAATACTTGATGGTGTTGAATAATCTCTTGAATTTTTGGTTGATCTTGAGTTATCATATCTTTTGCTTGTATAAAATATAATTGTGCCGAGCTATATTACAAGAACATAAATTTTCTCTTCTTGTATTCCTCTCATATTCACAATTTGATTTCCTACACTCTTTCTTATGCAACCCTCTAGAGCAACCTACAATTTCTTTCTCCAACCTTATTGTTGTTGATTGTTGCCTCTATTAGTAGGGCAAATGACTAGCAATATAGTTGACTCAAACTATTGCATATGGTCTACAGTATAGAAGTAAACCTCTAGTCGGCTATAGGATTTGTATCTCATCTTGGGAATTGTATATATTTGTATATATATAGCTATCTGGAAGATATAGATGATATAGCTAAAACATACATTGTGCATTGTAAACCAAAGACTGAGACCAACATTTTGGATATTGAAGATATAATATAATGACGTTGTTGCTGGTCCACATATATGTGTTATGATCATTTCTTTATGGATGTTGATAGTTAAATGGTTTATTATCTTTGTTTACTTCTGCATTTTCTAAATTTTCTTACTGTGTCCTCTGGTGCACACACACACACACACACACACACACAGGCACATGCACATGCACATGCACATGCACATGCACATGCACATGCACATGCACATGCACATACACATACACATACACATACACATACACATACACATACACATACACATACACATACACATATATTGGGGTATAGCTATTCAGATTGTAGTTTCCCCATTCCTCTTTTCAACAACCTCTTAACACCATTAAAGGTTGCATTTTATAGAGGTTAAAAAATTTGTGAGGAACAAAAAATTCATTTCCCATAACTTGACATTTGGAATTTCCTTAAAAAATAATGAGAAAAAAACATAGTTTTGTTTCCAAAATGTGTTTTCAATGTTGCTGCACCATATCCCATGATTTTTTGTTGTAGATACTCTTAAATAATAAATAAAAACATCAAAACCATTGTTAATGGGGTTTTCGAAGTTCACTCCTCTATGCGTGCTACAGTAATATGGATGTACCACCCAATGCAAAATGAGTAAAACTAAACTTTGACGGGACCTCCATAGACAACCCCAAAACTTTTGGAGTTGGCTGCATCCTTTGTAACCCTAGGGGAAAAACTCTTTTCATCCTCTCTTATTCTAGTTCTAGGAACCAACAATGAAGCATAATTTTAAGTCCCCCTCCATGGTTTGAAAATTTGTGTGTATGAAGGAACTTTGAAATTTGGGATGGCGTGCGAGTACGGGGTGAGCAGGGGTCAAGATAGGGCATCCGTGCCCTAGCTTGTGATCGAGATTTTCTATTTGTGCATAGGGGGAGGGTTGTGTTTGTTGTTACAGGGAGGGGTGGTGTTTCTGTTGATTTTTCTGTTGAAGGAGGCAGCTCGAGGGTGTGGTGGTGGAGCGGTTCTTGGTTTGTGCACCGGTTTTGGCCGCTGCATTTTGTGGAGTTTGCAGGGTGTGAAGGGCCTGGGATTGTGTTCCTACCTTAGAGGAGTTTGGGAGGAGTGTGTGGTGGGTGTTTTTGGGGAGAGAGTTTTCCTTTCCCATATCTGTTTAGGGTGTGGGTTTTGTTGTCAAGCATGATGGCTAGTTTGTGAGAAGAGGGTTCGGGGGCGTCTCCTGGCTTAGATTTTTGAGAAAATTTGGGCTCAAATTCCCAAAACCATGGTGTTAAAACCTTTGTTAATAATATATTTGCTCCAGATCTATGGTTTGCTGGTGCTGGTGTGTCCAATGGATCTCGAATTTCAAAGGTTAATGGCCGCCTTGAGAGGTGCAAAGAGAGGTTGAAATTGGTTATTCCACCGGAGATGATTGCCGAAGATGTTGAGTATTTTTCCAAGCATTTGCTATATTGTAAATTTTTGGGGATGAGGGTTTCTTTGTAGTTTTTAGAGACTTGGGCTCCGAAGGGAGAAATGGATATTATATTGTTGGCGAACAATTATTTCATGGTCACATTTAATTGCATGGATGACCGCAATAGGGTCTTTGAGGGAGGTCCATATTTCCACAACCAATACTAGTACATTTGGGGCTGACTTTCGATGGCCTATCGTCAAAATTTTGACTATTTTTCGTCGGCCTTCCGATAAATGAAGTTGTCAAAAACTTGTCGTCAATCATTCCGACAACGCCATCTAACGCCGGAATTCTGACAACATCCTGAACTCTTATGACGACGGCCATGACTGCTCATCCGACAAGATAATATCATCGGGCGTAAAGTATCCTCGTCGGATGGACGTCGACATTCCGACGCCTATCGAGAACTTGCACCGACGAGGATTATGACGAGTGTTCGACAATAGAGTATCGTTGGACATACAACATCCTTGTTGGATGTTTCGTAGATTGGCGTCAAAATTCTGACTCCTGCCAAGAACTATGCACCGACAAAGATGTTGTTTGTCCGGCGATTTGGTCGTTGGTGCAAAGTTGGGAGGATGTTGGAATTCCAGCGGTGATTTTTTTATTATTAAAAAATAATAATATGCATGCCAATTATAATGGTGCTTGTTGGTTCCAGTATATCGAGATAACTAACCTGATCTAGTAATGCCATTATTGAAGGAGGTTATTGGAATAGCTATACCAAACGCCGATATTGAGAAGCTTGTCGGAATAACTAACAAGGGCATAATAGAAACATTTCGCAATAGCAATGAGGTGAAGTTGTCCCGACGAAGAAAGCATAAGTGTAAGTGTCATTTGAGCTTATTGGGATAACCTGTGAAGTCAGAATAACATATTAGAGACATTCTGACCAGTGAGAAGTATCCCAATGACATGTAAACAAGACAATATCGGGGAAACTATCTTGACTATACACCTGCGGTTGGAAGATGGATATCGATGGAATCTATGGCGATACAGAGAATGATACCCTTATTAGTGAAGCTGATAAAAATTAGAGTAATAGGATCATCAAAAGGCCAATAGAACATCCTATCTCGATAATGAATATATCTAATAACATTGGAATAAGACACTCCGATAATGCTTCCTCTTCTAAGTACCTATATCAGTATAACTTATAAAGACGGGATAACATCTTTCTTCTTCGCCGATGGTAAAGGTAATTCCGATAAAGCACTGCTTAAGAGGTATTCAAGATAACTTACATAAGTGGAATAGCACATAAAAGTCACTCTGATCAATGAAGTTATCCCAATGCTTTACAAATGAAACAATGTTAGGAAAGTTATCCCAATTTGACATTCACAAAACAAATAACCCGAAAGCAGACAGGAGAAGGATAAAATCCTTATCAGGATAACTTGTAGTGTCGGGAAAATAAACTTTGGGTATGCTGATAGTTAAAACAATGCCAATGGACACCAACTGAGACATTATAGGTGTGGGCAGATAAAAAATAAAATAAATTGAAGATTACTTGTCAGGATGGCTCAAGCCGAAATGACACAAGAGGCAGACGGTTACTAATATAACCATATTTATCTATGGCAACTAATTTTTTAGAAAAGCGCCAAATTTGGAGCAGTGACGAAAGGAGTTAAGCCAATGTCCTACATCATCAGAAAATTCAAATTTCAAAAAGATGGCACATTGATTCACAGAGTTAAGGCACATTTATTGTTGCACGAAAGATGCTTTTTGAGAAGCGTATTTAGGAGAACGCTGCATTTAGAATTACAGAGACTTTGAGACGATATTGAGGCAGGTTGAAGGCACATTGGACACCGATGAGTAAGTGCTCTGATTGATTCCCCTATTATTATTTTGAATAGTCTGTTAAATTGCCCGTGAAATGGAAAACCCTAGTGGTGCTGCAAAGAGACAGAGAGGGGAAACAAGCAAGGGTAAGGGAAAGAAACAAAAAAATAGGTGAGACAAGTCCTTGCTAGATCAACTGCCAGGTTCGACCCCAAAGCCTAAGACATCTGCAGAGTGGAAATTAGAGGATAATTATACTAATGTGGGAGACGTGTACACAATCATTAGGGGATATGAATTGTTTTTATTTCACTATCACAAACGAGAGAAACCAGAACCCATCTGCAATCCATGACAGTTAGGTTTGGGAAAAATTGTAGTCCCAAATGTCTTTGTTAATATTCATCTCCTAGAATTGTTAGCATTGAATTTTAATCCAAATAAAAGAGCAATATGTGACCGAGATGGAAATCCTTGTTTCTTTGTGTCATCAGAAGTAGTTTCTAAGGTTTTTGATTTTCTTGGAGTTTATGACCGTCCCATCATTCTTGAAAATTTGCTGGAGGAATACAAAAGATTGGATACCACTTATGCTGGGTGGAGATTACCATTTCATTTGTTGAATCCTGAGGTCCCGTTGGAAACATAGGAAAGTTTCACATTTCATGTAAATCTATTCAAGGACTACTTCAAATACACATATTATTCAGTAGGACAAGTACTGGGGCTAAATACTCCAGATTTCATGTGAATTGAATCTGTGGTCATTGCAACAAACATTCAATTATAGAAAGCCAAAGACTTTGACTATGCTGTGAGGCCTCACCTTGACTCAATCTGACATTTCAGTGGATTTTATATTGAGACTATTATGGATACTTTATTTTGATGCATTTTGGAATTTAGAACTTATATGATATCAGGGTTTGCATAACATTGCTATATATTGATGATTTATTTATATGCTTTATGAGATAGAACACTACATGATTTATGAATAAGATGAAATTGCGGCGATATATGTTGATATTGAATTTGCAGGACTTTACTATGATAATAGAACTATGATGTATGTTTAAGTTTTGTGAATTAGGATGAATTGCTTAGGTGAAATTGCTTGGATAAAAGATGTAATTTAATTTGTTCAGATGTAAATTGTATGCAAGTGATGATGTGTATTATTATTCCTTGGAATTATATTATATGTGGATATTTGAAAGTACTAATGTATAAATTGAGATGCGCAGGAAGTTAACCATGTGACTATGGAAAATTTACGGAGAACCAAACCTAGACCAATGTATGTTCGTAAGCCAGGGGTTGTCTATTTGGAGAGACAACACCTCGTTTGTGTTGTATTTTATTCATAACAGTATATGATGCATGTGTGTTAAGTGTTATTTAATTGCTTTGTGTAAAATCCACAAGAGACGATTTCATGTATTAGAATTTAAAAGTGTTTTCTTTGTGTCACTTGACACATGTGTGGATTTAAGTTTAAAATTTATTTTTTTCTCTTGGTGGGAAAGTGTTCAACTATAGCTTTTTCAATTAATATAACGTGATGTCATAAATACCTTGGGTAAAGATCCTTTGGGGTGGTCAACATAGGTTTGACCCGAAAATAAACTTCAGAGGGGTTTAAAATGGGTTAAATGAACACCTAGGGTTAGTTTAATAGGGTTTCCTAAAGCCCATAAGGTATACCTAAGGGTTAGGGGTAATTTTAGGCAAGTTTCTACTCCTAAGTGACCTTTTAGACATTCTAAAATTTGACTTTTCTGAGTTGTACGAAAATTGAAATTAGAAGTTTGAACCTAGTTGTAAACTTTCCTATTCAAATGAGAGTTCTCTTTCCCATTCAGTCTTACCTTCCTCTTTAGTTTTTAGAAACTTGTGAGAACTGAGAGAATGAGCTTCTTAAGCAAGAATTTGAAAATTTGAGGGGAATCACCCACTCTCCATTTTTGGAGACAAGATAAATTTTGAAAACGAAAAGAATAGTTTTGAACAGTAAAATTTGGCTAAGGGTAGAAGGAGAAGATCCGTGGATTTGGGCAGCTCTTCCTCAACTATACTATCCTACCTTGGGTAGATTAAGGTTGGTTACATTCTTCTTAAAATGACTTCTTTTTGCATGTGTTTGAAGGTATGTTGGTGTAAGAAAACTGTTTCCTTGTATGTTCGGTTTTGGGTATTTCATTTGGTATTTGTATTTTGTTTTGTAAATGTTTTTGGGAGTCTTCAAGACCTCTTACTCTTGGGAGAGAGGAGGATCTTGTGGGTGGTAGCAGTGACAACCCTCGAGTGAGAGACTCTCGTTATGAGAGAGATCACAAGGGATTTTTGTGTGACCCTTGCTGCATGGCCTGTTTGTGCAATGGGGGTCATAAGGAGGGATATAAGGCTAGAATGCCTTGGGGGGCATAAGGAATAAGGGGTTGAAAATTCTTGATGTATTTTTTGTGCCATGAGGTGGCTACATGTTTTTCCATACTTGTAGTTCTCTTCAGGGTATTGGTCCACTACCACCCTTAAAAAGGTCATCACCAAAGTGTGGTGCAGTGTAGCCGGGATGGGTGTGTGTTTGAAATCCGTGTGCATTCTATCTACTATTTGTTTGCATGTTTGTATCCCGTCTAGGGCTTGGTTCTCCGAGCTCATGGGTGGCTACTAATTAGCCTAGGCTGGGAGGTGAGCACTCCATGGTCATATTTGTGATTTATTATGCAGGATTGTTAGGAGAAAATAATAGGTCAAGTGGGAAGTTGCAGGAGATTATTGTTGCAGAAATTTAATTACAGTTGTATTTATTAGTTTTTTTTTAAAGGAGAAATATACTCTCATTTGTTGAAATGAGAGGCTAATTGTAAATTTGAAATAAGGACATGAGATTAGTTATTGTATTTAAATAAAGTAACATCTTGTAAATTTTGTAGAATATCTTTAGGATTGTAAAAAGCTAGATATATTCATATTTTCTATTTGAAAAGAAATACTTTTGAATTGCATGCAATAGTCATTGCAATATGAAGATCAGTTTTATTTAATTCTGTGTTTTTCTTTTATTTGTGAATTTGTATTCATTTTAATTGCAGAAAATATGAGTTGTAGTTGTTGTTAGATTTTAATAAAAATATCTATTCAGTTGCTGTAGTAAATGCAGAATCAGCAAATGTATTTATTGCAGAAAAGAATTATGTATTCCTAAATTAGTATTCCCTAAGTTCAGAAAAAAGTATATCCGATGTGTTATGATAAATAGTTTAGCAGGAAATTTATTCCATTCTTAGGCATTTAAAATAAAATTAAATAGGAAAGGCATAAATTAGATTTGCATGCATATTGTAGATTAAAAATAAATTTTATATTTCTGTTTTCTGTAAAAGCAATAAAGTACAATATAGTTCTAGAAAATATTCTTCCATTTACTTCAGAAAGTTAGACATTTATTTTAAATACTGGCAATATTTAGTTTCAGAAATTGATATCTATAGTAAACAGATTTATTACTTTACTTCCTTTCCTACAATTGAAAATCAGAATCTTCCACGATTTCGGTTTTATTTTAAGAAAAGAAATAATAATATAAGTTATATATAAATATATATAATTATATACATGTAGATTTCATGTATATATTTATATATACTTATATATAAAACATATCATAAAAATTACCTGCGAAACAAATGTGGATATAAACCTATATATATATATATATATATATATATATATATATATATTTTCATATGTATATATATATATATATATATATATATATATGAAAATGTATATATATATATTTAAATATATATAAAAAAATAAATTAAAAAAAAAAAAAGGGGAAGGGGCCAACCACTGTGCATCGCACAGTGATCGGCGGAGAAAGCCGCGCACTGTGCAATGCACAGTGGACGGTGGGGCCGCACACTGTGCACCTCACAGTGGGCGGCAAGGCCAAACACTATGCAATGCACAGTGGGCGGCCATGGCCGTGTCGCCTTCAAAAAACCCCCGCCTCCCATTTCTCCGCCCCTGTGCCGCGGGATCTCCCCCAATTTGGCCCTGCATCAAAGTGCTAAGCCAAAAAAATAAAATAAATATATTAAACCCTAGCCCGGGTAGGGCTAGGGTAATAAATAAATAAAATAAAATGGTAACTCATTTAGATTAGGGCCATTTTTATAACTGAAAATCCCTAATTAGGGTTGAAGGGCTTATTTGCTATTAAGTTGGGAAATCTTTTAAGAAGGCTATATATATATATATTTGGGTATGTATTTATATGTAGATACAAATATTTAAATACCCATGTATGATATACAAATAGGAAGTTGGGAAAAATTTAACGAGTAAAGCCTAACCTTATATTTTAAAATTTATTTAGTGTGGTAAATACTTAATTGTGCCTTAGTTAATTTAATTAGAGTATTTACTTTTAAGTTTGGATTTAAAAGGGATTAATTTAAGCACCTTTCATTTTGAGGTTAGAATGGATGCTAGAAAAATAATTTTAATTAGCTTTCTAAAATCGATTAATAGCTACCCGTAATTAATTTTGCCCGCGTAAATTAATTGTCTAAATTAATTGACACTTTAATCGATTATTTTAATTATTGATTTAAAAAAATGAATTTTAGACAATATAGTCTTATTGGAGATTAATTTTATCATCATCTACTATTTTTAATAAATTTGATTTAATTAAACTATTGACTATGTTTGATGAGAAAATAAATTAAATCATTTAGTTTTTCGCAAATAAAATTTTAATTAATTTCGTTACTTAGTTTAGTATTAGAGTTAGCTTGAATATAGATATGGCAAACATGTTAGTGCATATCGAGTTAGCGAACTTTGTTAATTAGTTAGTATTTAAAAAAAAAAAATCATCCCGTTTTTGCCCTAAATTTTGGGCATGACATATGCAACATTCGTGGCAGAACAACTTGTCCTTGGACTCACAGCCATCTAGAGGGACTCTACAAAAAATCACTTCTCGCACTATTCCCTACTTATGCATATGGTGCTATTATATGGGCATGATATGGGTCTATGGCTCAAAGAGATGAAGATAAGAAGACATGATGATAACAACCATTCTCTACCAGTCCAATTATGGACTTCGATATGGGATTCCAGATTTGTCAGATCTAATTACATTCATTTTGAAGAATATTTTGTTAAAACACTTTATAGGTTTTATAGTTATCCTTACCACTTTGCACTTTCATAAGATGTAAAGAGATTCTTGAGGCCTGTAGACTTTGGAGGACCAAAAACTATCAAACACAATTGGGGAGATTGGTACTGCTTCTCCAATGTAACCATGATAAGGGTTAGTGGCTTCGAAGATGCCCCACTATTGTTGCCTAAAATAGTTCCCAACATGATAGCTTATCTAGAGATCATATGGCAAATGGGGGAATCAAATTCTATGCATCTGGCTTGACATGATAAGCAATCATTTCTGCCTGGGACTCTATGCGTAGGAGAATTTGTTGTAAATGGAAGAGAAGGGAAAGAGATCACATGGAATAAATTGTTCCATTATAACATGAAATTGGGAGCATCAAGAAAAGGCTTTGACCCAGAGGGGTATATTCATTCAGTGAGAAAAAGGCAGAAAGTAGGTGCCTATGAACACATCTCGTATCTAAGAGATGACTTGATAAGAAATCTAGATGAAAAGGATGTTGAAGTGGCTATAGGTGATCACAATAGAGATGTTGAACAAAAGGATAAGGAGAAGAAGACTGTAAACATATCATCCTCAGAGGATAAGGAATCATCAGAGGAGGATGAGCTCTCATTGGAACAATTCTCTAAAATATTGATTGAGGAACACATGCCGCCTGTAAGAGATCCTAATTAAGGAGCCATGGTGGAAGATGATCCAAGGAAATTGGCATGTGACACTCTGATATCTGATAATGATTTCATAGCATCTCCTGAGTTCATGTCATTTTTATATAGAATAAAAGGGAAAGCAATCAGAGAAAATGTCAATGAGCTCAATACCTCCAATGAAAAGCAATTATCGGTCACCTTAGTAAATGAAGTAGCACAAGAAATGACTTTGATGACTCTTGAAAAGGAGAGGAAGCTTCTAAAGGATGCCAGTGTTTTGATTTTTCCTGGGTGGGATATAAATTTATCCATGATCTTTGATAGTTTTCTCCATGATATTGGTGCCAAGCACAAATTATCTCCTGAGGGTGTGACCCAAGTGTATATGGGATCACTATACAACCTTAACAAGCATGCCATGCAAATATGGTCAATATATCCTCTAAGAAAAAAGCCTATGGTTATTGATACTCAAAAGGCCTTCGGGAACATTATGACCTTACAGGTTGGAGAGGTGGACCCCATGATGACTACAAGTTTAGGGGTAAACATAGCCAAACTGAACAAAACACAGATTCAATTCTTGGTGAAAGAAAACCAATCAAATAAGCTTGAAATTGTAAAAATGAGAACAAAGGTTGATCGACTTAGAGAAATGAAACAAGGGGAGCCACAAAGATTGTTAATACAGGGTGAATCTTCCCAACCCCAAACCAAGGCTGATCAATTGAGGAAGAAAACTATCAATTGTAGGCCCAATTGAAGACAACAAAAAGTGAAACCATGTTAGCCCTGATTTAGAAAAGATTCACTAATATGATGACATGGATGGATAAATACTGGGTTACATACAAGAAGAACCACACTGTCACAGAATAACATGAGCGGTTGGATAAGCGACTACATGAGAAAATCCTGGAACTGCAAAATAGGGAGGAGAGACAGCCTAGTGATATACAGAATTGTGAAGATTTGATAAAGGCTCACAAAGAATACCTAGAGGAGTTGAGAGTAGAAGGAGAAGCCTTTCTCGATGGAAAAACAAACAATATTCCTTCATTGCTCAGCAATAATGGAGAACAAAAGGAAAAGGTGGGCTGGACCTGTGACTGCCAGCATATACTCCAGAGTGCACTGAAAGAAATAGAAGACCAGGATGTTGAAAAGGTGGTGGACTTCGTAGAGAGCATGGGTTTGATGGAAGTAGAATCCCAAGACACCATCCATGATTGTGATACCAGATACAATGAGAAGTATCTAGCACATCTAACTAGTGTGCATTTGCATTTAATTAAGTGATTAGTTGTTAGTTCTATCAAAAGGCATGACCTTTTGATATGTTATATAATATTCGATGTAATCATTTAATAGGGGAGTTTTTTGGTAGGAGAAAATAGATAAAAAAAAACGAAGAACTGTTTTTCTTTTTGTACTGAAGAACAATACATTATTTTCAGATTAATACAAAGCCAGTTCCTTTATTTGCAAATGGTGTTATGGATTCTTTCATTTTGAAAATTAGTTCTCTGTTATAATTGTCTATAATTGATGATTGCTACTCTAGATCTTTGTGCAAAAAGGTTGTGTGTTATACGATTTTGGTGGTGGAAAAATAGTGATTCATTTGCAAAGTTGCATGCACTTTAAAGGATGCAAGTAGTAGCAAAATCCATTAGAGGATGTGAGTTATAATGCAATTGCAAATCCAAGATGCATAAAAAAAGTAAATAGAACTAAAGAAAGTGACATTAAGTTCTTGAATGAATAGTTCAAAACATGAAGCAAAAAAGAACAATGAATAGTTTAAACTATGAAGCAAAAAATAAAGATAGAATTAGTAGTAATATTATATCACTTGGTACCAATTTGAATACTCAGTTCCTCCCCCTATTACTTAAAAGATAATACTATGCTCTAGATGTCAAAGGAAATTTGGTCATGTGCATTGACCACTACAATTTGGAATGCAAAAGAGGGAATGTACCTGACAGTCCGCTATAATTTTAAGAACAAAGAGATTCTATGGCACTGAGAGGTTGCAATCGTAGCCTATGATGACCATAATCCTTGTTGCAACAATAATGAGATGTGAGGTAACAGTTATAAAATTTGGACAAACTCAAAGAGACATTTACAAATACAACCTACCCTTTATAATACCTAATTGAAAAAATGGATGCAATGCAAGTCCTTGTATCGATAATGTTTGGCATATAGTAAAAAACTAGAACAATAAATTCCATATAAAAGTGGTTAGACTTAAAATGATAAGGAAAATTTAAAAATGCTAAAGAAAATGTCAACTAATAAATAAACTTACAAGGATGAGGCATTATTCATAACTTTGGCAGTCCCGCCATGCATATCAACACTAGAAGCAACTTATATTGTTAGTGTACATACAAGACAATATGAGAGTTTATTATACCCAACAACTTGTGGTGTTGTTGTTCGTGTTGGCTCTTTTAGACCCTGCAATGAAGATTCAATATACATTATTCAATAAGATTAAATGTGCAACATAATGAAATATTGAAAAGTGTGTTATCTTATTTTGAGCTTTGCTTGGTTTCGAGAATAGTTTAATATTCTCTACTAAACAGGGCCAACCACATGAAGGTGCATGCTCATTTGCCCCCCCTCCCCCAACATCACTCTAAATTCCCCGTTAACAACTAACATTCATTCATTCTTTCTACCAATAATAAAATATAACATTCATTCATTAATATCACATAACATTCATTAACACATAACATTGATTAACATTAATTAACACACAACATTCATCAATATTAATTAACACATATCATTCATAATCATTCATTAGCGCATAATTACATTCATTAACACATAAAAATCATTCATTATCAAATAAGGTAGATTACAATCATTTATTTTTTTGTTTTTTATTTGAAGCTATGAAAAGAATAAGTGGAGCATCGTGTTCTTCATCATTTCCCCCCTTTTCAGTTGTTCTGCCCTTTGCTCGTGATCTCAATGTATGCCTAGTCCTATACTAAGGATGAGGACACTGAAGTGAAGGGGGGTCCTCTGCAATAACAAAGAAATGGGTTAAATTCAAAATATTTTTTATTATTGTTACAAGTATTTCATTAATTTAAAGAACATAACCGTGACACTCTTTACCTGATTGGGCCACATCATTTTGTCTAGCCTCAACCTCAACATGCTGAACACCCTCTAGATCCTCTGGAGTTGAAATACTAAAGGTTACATTTGTTTAAAGGAATAACAGTGGACCTCTTTACCTAATTGGGGAACATCACGTTCCTAATGTTGTGTACCCGGATCATGCTCCACTTGGTCACCACCGACTACATGCTCTAAAATGTTAACAAAAAAGGTTACATTAATTACTACAACAATTACAATTTAAGATGTTTAATTGTATTAATAATTACATAAATAAATTTGAATAGCAAATGAATACCTCCACTACTGGGATGCACATCCAGACCTTCATGGGTAGGTCATGTTTCACGATCAACAGGCTGCATTCCAATGTCATGCGCATTGTTATCATTGCTTTCTTATTTAAAACAGATATAGTCACTTTATGTTGGAACTCAACACCAATTAGATTATTGGTAAAGTATTCAATTTGGAAAAAAAATCATTTATCTTATTTATCTGTGTGATGAATGCATCAGAATCTTGTGTTTGCCCACTCGATTCTCGTAGCTATTCAGCCACGGCTGTATAGCCTTGCCAATAGGCAATTCTCTTGTCATCTTTTGTGGACGCTTTATTGAATTCAAAGCCCTGCATTTTTGCTTGGTATCATGAAGTTTTCTTACATTGTTTGACAAAAAAAAATCGTTTGCAATTTATAAATATTTTGATGCGATATTTCATTTACTGAGACTTACAATTCATGTGACAAGTTTCATATAACCACCAGAGCCGAGTTTGTGTTGCCCATGCTTTTCTTGTCTTGCCTTGGTTGCCTTTTACGTGTCACTTAGTCTATGAAAATTTTGAAATATGTTAGACTATATAAATATAAAGAGTAATTAATTAGTACATAATTACCTTCTTAATAGTATCCTATACCTTCTTTTGGCGTCTGTTGGTGTATTTCCTTTTTTCCTTTCAATTCTCTCCTTGGCATCCAAAATCAGGTCCTTCCACTCCCTCTCTGGTATCATGGGGGGACGATCGTACTTTACGTTATTCTCTAAATGGGTCCTGTATTTGTCCCTCACATACTTTAGATATGTGCCAACTTTTTCAAGGAGATTGGTTTTGTCGAATGTGTCATTTCCAAACAACTCAACCATACGGTTTGTCAATTCATCCTTTAACCTTTTTTCTTGGTCATTCCACCTTTTAAAGCAAAAACAAAACTGTTAGATTCAGAAATGAATTGAAGCTACCTTTATTATAGTTCAAGAAATGGATAAAAGGAAAACTATTCTAGAAATGATATGAAATCAAAATAGTGGATTAGGGTTAGTTCACATATGATATTCCACCTTTTACGTATGGTGGGCCCATATATCTGCAATGCAATGTCATTAAGATTTTTATAAAAAATATCATTTCCTGCAAAAAATTCATGGGATCATTAGTCCAAAATGAGTGATCAGTAAGTAAATTACAATTAGACTATATATAATAATAATTTTAAAGTACCTAGAACCTTCTGTATCTTTAAGGGAATCAATTCTTCGTCGCTCACCACCAATGTGGCCTGCAACATTCCTGTACTAGCAATACGAGAAGGTCCAGGAAATGATGGTATGTTATCAGTAGTAGTCACCTCTGGCGCATCCTCATGTGCATCTCCTACTACAGAAAATGAATCCACTATGAAATGCCCCCTAGAAAGAATGCTTGAAGGAAAATAAACACATAACAGAAGATAGAGAAAAAGAGGGATCTACCAATAGTGGGCGGGCCAACATGACGCGCAGTAGAGGATGTTTGCATGCTGTATGTTGCTAACATTGCAATCAAAAATACAGGTGGGGCTAACCTCTGAGGAGGTAGCATTTGTACAGGAACATTGACAACACCTAAAGAATAATACATTAAATATATGAAAGCTGCAAGAATTGTAAACAAGGATGAACCTTTATTATGAACATTGACAATATCAAGTATGATGTGTTTTGGGTACTCAATGTGATAAGCCAAGCAAGTGATAAGCCAACAAAATCGTCATCACCTGAACTACCTGCAATACCCTGATCATGGTCACCAGGTTGATGAGGATGCATAAAATCTTGTAAAAACAACACGTACATATTTTAGTTAATGACATAAAAGAGAATAAAATATAAACCATTATTGAACTTTGGTTATAATTAAAGCTTTCATTAATTCTTACTTGCAATTTTTGTGCTGTTTGCATCAAATGTTGCACCCTCTCTTTTATTTCATCAGTCTGATGGCTCATGGATGCCAAAGCAAGAATCTCTCTATTAATTTTTGTAACAAACTTTTTCATCATTTCTATACGGTTTGTGGTTGATATGATGTCATCATCTCATAATACTGTTGGGTCCACATCCCTATAGAGGTGTTGATGTACTGCAAGTCCCTTTCCCTTTCCCCGAACATCCGTTTGTGACAAGAATACTATTAACACTATCAAAATTACTCCAAAACACTCAAGAAAAGAACATAATAATGTTGCTTCTATCTAATTTGTACAATTACAATGATGTTTACCTGCTCGGTAGAAGTATTGCGACCTACATCCCTGTCTGTGCTATGTGATGGATCCATGTCGCCCCGTGACAAAGAAAAAATATAAAAACGTTAGCGAAATGAAACCAATAGATTTAGCAAAAAAACTTAATAATAAAATGATATATCGGAGTCATTAATTGGAGATTGGTTAATTTTAATGGTATATGGTACGTACTACCCCCATGATAGTAACTTTGTTTGTATCTATACGATTCAAATTGTAATCAATTAGCAGCTCTTCCCCTACACTTATTGATTTTATCGCACATACGAATACATGATTTCCCTCGCATGCCTCAAATATGCAATTGGGTTGCTTATTAGTTGACCCAGGTCGCGTACAATTTATAAAACCTCCAATATTGCCTATTGCCTTTGGCCTTCCATCAATGTATACAACCACTCGTTTACTTTGATCATTATCTTTCTGTTGTATATAATTTGCTGACAGTGCATACCTACACATACTTTTTTTATATTGAACAATCTGCATCCAACTTTTGTAATTGTAACAAGGTCCAACATACTCCATCAATTCAACAATTTTGTTGTAACATACCTTTATGCCATCCATGGAAAATAGGCCCAAACCATGTAATGACGATGGTTCTATGCGATATATCCTCTCGTTAACATAAAAATCGGTGTTTATTGGAGGAAGTTCCTTGGGTACCCGTTGTTTCTCTAGATGTTTGTACCTCAAAGGCATCTCGATGTCTCCTTTGGTCTCATCATCATAAGAACATGACCCCCCTTGAGCAAGGAAAAATTCCATGAGTTTATTGAATTTTCTTCTAATCTTTTGACCTCTACTTGATCTCCCTATTTTAGACCTACTACATGTCTCACTTTCGTTGACTATTCCTACATTTCCCTCACTCGAGGAAGACACATTTGACAAATACCTATTTGGTGGTACCTGCACTCCATCAAATGAGAGAGTTAGCTGGCAATGAGAGAGATATTTTGCAAATGAGGGTAATGTTGATGAAGAAGTCAGCCCTAAAGTAAACTTTGAGATTAAAAATTGAATAAGTCCAACTGGGGCCTCAAGTGTTGATAACTATATTAGATTTGCTGCTAATGTTGAGGTTTGAAGAACTGAGGAAGTTTGTTTTGTAATACCCCACTAGGAACCCTAAAGGAATGCAATACTACAAGGCAACTAAAGGGTGAAATAATTTTTAAAAAATGATTAAGTGCATTAATAAAAACATTGCACATATATTAACACAAGCGGAAGTCTAACAATGACATCCTAAAGGGTTACCAACGAAGATTACTTCGTAACTAAAAACAACACCATAATGTTAATCCAATTGTCCATCTAATTAGAGAACTCAATTGCAATAAAATTACATCATATTCATAAATTGAATTTCACATAGAAATGTTTATAGTGATACAATATATTGATTTTCAATTAAGAATTTACACATAGGCATAAAGATAACTGAAATAACATACATTCCATTGAATTAAGATTATAATATTCAATAATTACATGGCTTCCAATATCACAAATGAAATACATAATTACAATGCCAATGTTACATAGTTTACTGATACAATGACCACATGGGTCTCAAAGGCACAATAATTGCGAACATGAGTTGATACAGGAATCATGAACCAAAGGTACACCAACGAAGCCAATCCTCGCATGAAGGTATGAACCAGAATATCCGATGGGAAGTGGCACTACCACCCGACCATGTGATCCCAAATGGAACCACCCCACCGTGCTAGGAGATAGAAGAAGACCCTCAAGCAAGCAAACAAGACAAGTACAACAGTACAACATGACTCCACTATACTCATGTGGCTCGACTCACAAAATACTAATGACCCTAAAGAGAGAGTGTCATCACATGGATTAAGATGGTTACCCTAGGTAGGCCTCCATAGGTCCCGACCCCCATCCTGGGTTATCCTGGTAACCTTTCCTGAACCCCTGGCTCCATCTAAGCATCATGCGGACCCTACCAACCTTTCATGAAGACAAGGTGGTAAGTTTTCCATTCTAGGACTTCCCACTACACCTTGAGCCTATACGAGCACTCAACCATGTGCGGGGTGCAATATCTTAATTAAAATTTATAACTACCCACCCCCTAATCAATTTTTAGACTATCACTTATTAACTGACCTTCAAGGGGTTATCCTATCAACCACTTCGGGTGTGGCCCCTGCTCGAAAGCCACTATCTCATAGGACACTATCAGGTACGATCTCTCTATGAGAACCCTATGGCGAAATTGACAACCATATCTAAACCTGACAAAATACAGGTGGCGGATGCACAAATCAATAACCCAGGATTGACCATTGGAACATAACACACAATAGATCACATAGATAGGATTACACAACAACACCTGACCAAGGGGTATAACAACTATACGACATAATGACAACTCAACCAGAATTGCAATGAAAATAAGCTTTGACCCAAAATACCACTTACACTAAGATCCTAATACATGCAATCTTTTCTTTAAACAACCAAAATCATTAAATACTTGCGATTACAGATATTCCAAAGAATTAGAAAATATAACTATATTAATGAGAGAAATTCAGAGTTGTCATTCATCCAATAAGGCTAAATTTAACCACATTAAAATTAATTCCCTAACATATTTTCAAGAATAATTTACAAATACCCCCAATTAAATGATTTCAATAACATGAATTAAATTGCAAATTATATATATATATATATATATATATATATATATATATATATATATATATATATATATATATATATATATCTATATCTATATATATATCTATACATATGTATATATATATATATATATATATATATATATATATATATATATATATATATATATATATATATATATATATATATATATATATCCTTCGAATATATACCATATAAATCTATCATATTTAAAATATATATATATAATAAAATGAAAATTCAATTTCCTAATAAAATAAATTTAATACCCAAAATAGAATATTATAACTAAAGAAAAATACTATATATATATATATATATATATTTTTTTTTTTTTAAATTTTTTTTTTTTTCACTAACATATAAAAAAATTAAATCCGAAACATAAATTAACCGGCATGCAAGAGGGGAAGGCAAATGTTTTTTTTGTTTGTTGTAGCCCTTGCTACCCGTAAGGTAGTCTGCTACCATACGGTAGCAGCCTGCCGCCCTCCCCATTTCAATTTATTTATTTTTTATAAAATTTTAATTTAATATTTTTTTTAGATAACAGAGATTAATAAAATCTCTTCCCCCCCCACTCTGAGACAACATAGTCTAAAAAAAACACAGTAGTTAATTTTTTTTTTTTAAAAGAATAAAACTATAACACACAAAATAATTATTAGTAAAGAAATTTACCAGAAAACTCAATCTCCGAGACAAAAAAGGGATGGAGAAAAGCACCATAAACTAGACAATTTCATTCACAAAGCCAAATTGGCTGGAAAGCAAATAGATTGGCAATCCCCAATTGAATTTTTGAGCCAAAACAAGAATGGAAGAAAAAGAATTTAAACTCAGAATTTCCTCCAAATTTGAAAACTACCAGGAAGAAATTTAATCAATTGGAAGCACGAGGGGGAAATTTTTGGCAAAATTTTGCCAGCATAACTCTCCCAATTTCACAAATTTTAAAAAAAAACTACAATAAACAGGGAATCAAATTCCATCCAAAAAAAAAATGGAAGAATTGATTTTTAACCAAAAACTTAACATGAAATAAATCAGAAAGAGATTGGAGTTGCATTTTTAATAAAAAATGGACTGAAATTCTCAATAAACCTCATAACAACTAATCCAATAACATTACAATCATTTAATCAATTTTTTTTACAACATCCAGAAGAAGGGGAAGAAATATATATATTTTTTAAAACAAACAATAAGGTAGAGGCTATCCAACCTGTGGAGCTTTCCATGAAGAAATTTGTTGGAGAGCTTCTATCCTGCAACATATTTCCAAACCAAAACCAAAACTTTCTTCTCAAACAATCTCCAGAATTTGCCTCCTCCAAAAACATGCATCCCTCTTCCAAAACACTCACATGGATAAATAGAAAAATATTTTTACCTAAGCTTTTAGGTTGAAATATTTTTCTCATTCAAAAATATTTAAATAGTAAAATTTACTTTTCTATATTCCTTCAAAAAGGTAAATGGGAATTTCATTTTTTTTTGAAAAATACATTCCTTTCTTCATGGAATTTAATTAACTTTTCTGAAAAAGTGAGAAAACAATAATTTAACTCTATCTTTATTTTTTTTTAAATCAAAAAGCAATAGTAATTAATTTTATTTATTTTATTTTTTTACTTGATTTAAATATTGCTACTTTTCCAATATAAAGCAATTACTAATTTAAATCTAACAATTTCACTCAATTAACTAAGTCCATAACACAAAGGTATAATAATACATAAATTACTTATACCAACTATGAAATGACGACATAAACTCAAATAAATAATCGAACCCACTAGGACATGCAAACCGAGAAAACCACAAGAAGACTCCAAAAAAGTCAAACGAACAAGACTCGAAGGCCAAACAAAAGGAAAGGAAGACCAACTGACGACACTCACATGAGTAGACCGAGGGTAAGAATTAGGGTCAACAACTATCACCTCCACTCCCATCGAACATATAAGGCACGCTCAGACTTGTGAAGCCAGGAGGAGACGATACCCCGTACCTACTTGGTACTTGTACCTGCAATATCCTGTATCATCGAACCACACATGCATATATACAAATATAGAATACACAGCACACACACCGATAGAGGAGAATCGTGATGTTCCTTGTCTCACCGGAGTGAGTGAAGGAAAATCATCCCCTCGCACCCAATACACTTGCAAACATGCAATATATAAATACACATCGCATATATAAGGTATAGTGTCAGTCCATGACAATAATCCATAAAAATAACACTACTCACAAGTACTGAAATACTGTAATAAAGCATACATCACATGTCCAATTAAAACATGAAATAATATCAAATGTCTGAATAATGTTTAGCAGTACTGTAACAACTGAAAAGTAAATTGCAGCAAAATATAAGTCTAATAAGTTCGATCGAGAAGGGGTACTACATGTTTTCCTAGTAATTTTTTTAAAATAAACTATTTCTATAGGGTGTATTGACTTATACCTGTCGATCCATGAGATTGTGTAGGATCCTCGTCAAAGGGGTTCAGGTTCCTGCACATGTAATTCAATTATCTTATGTTAGCTAAAAATTACATGATACGTATACTAAAAATTACATAGTACACAACATGAACAACATGAACTTTGTAGACAAGAAGAGTATTAAAAAATAAAAAATATGCTGTCATCATAATCATTGTAAATTTTTTAATTCCTTACCTTTACTTTATGTAGACTATGGAGGATCCTCAACTAAAGGGTTGACGATGTCTGTAGTCAATTACCTATTTCCACCAAGGGTGATAGCATCACACAAAATATATACATGAAATCAACACCATCAATTGAGCATCAAAAGAATTACATTTGTAAGTTGATAAACAATAAATACATATGTATCATAAGCATCATAAGCATCACATATGTATCATCATATATGTAATTGATCATCATAAGCATCACATATGTGTCATGATAAAAATGTAATACATCACATATGTATCATAAATCACCATCCATCACATAGGTAATAAACAATCCACATTCTATAAATAAACACAAAGTTCAAAAAATGTCACATGTATCATCATAAACATGTAATCCATCACATATGTATTTTAAATCAACATCCATCACATAGCTAATAAACAGTCCAAATTCCATAAATAAACACAAAGTTTTAAAAATGTCACATAAATAGTCACTCTCCCTATCTCCATCTCCTTAGGGTGGCATAGTTCTACTATTAGGACCTGCTAGAGGTGGAACATGAATTAAAAACATCGAAAGGTGCATCATGAATTAATTATGTAATTGCATTAGAATTACAAAACATAATGAATTAATTATGTAACCATATAAGTGAAATAAATTTCTATCAAGAAATCAATATTAAATAGATAATATACTAATCACATACCTCATCCATTTCATTCATGCCATTGATCTTCTTCTTCATCCAACTCATCATCATCATCATCATCATCATCATCATCATCATCATCACCACCACCACCACCACCACCACCACCACCACCCCCGCCACCACCACCACCTGTAGTACCCCTACTCGTTTGAACTTATTAGACTCATATTTTATTATTGTTTACTTTCAGTGGATACATTACCATGATTGGTTATTCAGACTTATATGACATTATTTCATGCTTTATCTGGATATGAGATGCTTAACTTGTTTATAGTATTTCAGTACTTGTTATTTATGACATTTTATGGATTATTGCTATGCACTGACAATGTACTTTATCCATGCAACATGGAATTATATGTTGTGTCTGCGAGTGTATTGGATGCAAGGGGATGATTTTCCTTCACTCATTTTGGTGAGACAGGGAACATCATGATTCTCCTTCATCAGTGTGTATGTCGTGTTTTCTATATTGTATATACGCATGTGTGGTTCGGTGATGCAGGATATTGCATGTACAAGTACTGGGTAGGTATGGGGTATTGTCTCCACTTGGCTTCATAGGTTTGAGCGTGCCTTATATTTTTCGATGGAAGTGGAGGAGATAGTAGTTGACCCTATTTTATTCAGTTACACTCGTGTGAGTGTCGTCAGTTGGTCGTCCGGTCAGTTTGTTCGGCCTTTGTATTTTGTTGTTTGATCTTTTATGAGTTTTTGCTTGAGTTTTACTCAGTTTGTGTGTTTAATGATTTTAATTATTGCATGTTATGTTTTATTTGTCTATGAAGGGTGAAAAATTGTTAATAATGTGAATTAAGTAGTGACTCTATGATTTAACGTCCTTCGTGTAGGTAATTAGGAGTCATGTTCAATTATGTTGATTATTTTAATAGGATTATTTGGAAGTTGAATAAATTAGAGTTTATAGTATAACGTACCATTTATATATAGAAAGATTGATTTTTAATTAATCGTTTTGTTATACTGATGCAAGTTAAAAATATTTGGTAGTTAAATAATCGTGAAATTTGTTTATGCCTACGTAATCATTTGAGATTAAAATAGGTATATATACGTATTATATATATATGTTTATGAATCGACCATATACAAATATATATACATATGTAATTATGATATATAAAAACATATTTAAAAAAAAAAATTATAAATATTATTTTAATGGAAAACCAAAATATATATTTACATATATATTTAGTTTGTTAAATGAAGATTAATGTTTAAACATATATATTAGTGAAGGAGTCATTAATTATATATATTAAAAATATAATTAAAAAAATGGAAATTAAAAATAAATTAAAAACTAAAAATTACTGATAAACAAAAGGTGGTGAGTTAGTAAGTTTGTTTTAAAAAAAGAAACTATTAACTAGGGTGGCCGATAGTAATATCGACCACCCCCCTTATAAAAGGGAGGGGTTTGTATTACCACCGACCACCCCTTTCCCTTTTAATATTTCATACACCACGTGTAGGCCGAATGTGGTGGGAGTTAAACACTGACCTACCCTCCTCCCTTGTGATGAAACATACTCCACGATGCAATAGTCATTGACCGCTCCTAACCAAGGCATAAACCACGTGCAAGATACATAAACCGCCAATCGAGGATTGGTTAACAGGTAACATGGAGACCATGGATAGTTCTGGCAGCGTGAGCATTAAACTCGCCCATGACAACTCCCTCATTCCACAAAGAAAGACGTCGACTATTATATAATCCATGATCTATGGCATCTAACTGTAGAGAAATGAATTAGTAGGCACATGTGCCATGGGAGTAGGAAAGCCAACGATAGGAAGAGATGCATAGTCGACTCATGCACTCCAAACTGCAGAAACTTTTTAGACGTGTAGACTAAAGGATAGGATAAACGATTAGTATAATTAAGACTTGAGATGGAGTTAAGTTGAAAGCTCAACGTAATGCATATAAGACTCCTCCATTCCATGCAGCTGGAAGAAGACACTCAGTAATGGCATAAAATAAGCATAGTGAGCCTCAACGTGTATGCCAAGGCATAGACCTAGCAGATATAACAAGAAAATCGCTGAATACAAACACATAAGTGTTTGATACACTTTACCAACCTCTCCATTCAACCGATAAGCTGCTATAATCACGATCAAGGAGAGTAGAAGCCGTAGATAACATAGAAATGGACTCATTTCATGGAGATCACGTGGAGATAGACCTCTATCATGGTAAACAACTGCAGGAAAGTGATTTATAAACTGCAGTGAGTATGAGTTAGTAGGCACGTAGTGCCATGAATTTAGTATTATCAACGATAGGTGGCAAATGCATAGTTAAAACATGCATTAAAACAACAAGATATGCATCTATAGACTCCATCTCTTGTAGACGTGGAGAAGTAAGAAGAAGTTAAACATAGACTTAGGAAATAGACTCCTAATCAATAACAAATTGCCAAGCCTTTGAATGGGGAGAAAATGTAGGAAGTATTAGGATAAATATAGGTGGGAGATATGAAAGAGGGGATTGATTTTTGGCAAGCAAGGAAGGACGATAAGATTCATGAAGAGAAGAATAAAATAGGAGAGAAGAATAGAGAAGATACTTTAAAAGTATCGAAGAGAGGATAGCAAGTTGGATAGTAGCAGGTTAGAGGATAGATTGGGTTGAGATTGGCAAGCGAGGCATAGTGCTATTTGGTGGAGGAGTGTCAAAGTCTTGCAAACCAGTCAAGCTCACAAGAGGTCAACATTTCTTTTAGTTTTGGGTTATTATTTATGAAAGTTTTGGTTATAGGTTATGATTATTAATATTATATTGCTTATATTATTGTTAATTGAAAGGTATAATTATTCGTTTAGAATAGATAAATGAACATTCATGCTTGTGTTCTAGAACCTAGGTTTTAGGACTTATTAGTCACTTCTCTTGATGAGGTTGGAGAGTAATAGCTTTTTATTATAAGTTGAGTTAAATACTATATCTTTCTTGGAAGATTCCTAGGATGATATAAATATATTTATTTTGACCCTAACTTATGGTATAATCTTGAATAACGAGGATTTGAAAAATTATCTAGGTTGCCATAATATAATATTGTTTCCCTATAGTAGTTAATAAGAGTATTTGATCTCTTAATCATATTATAAGATTAGTTGTTAGGAATCCTGCTAGAAGTTACGAAAGACATTATGTTTCTTTTCGCTAAGAAATATCAACATTTCTTAAGGTCTTAAATTCTGAGTTTATACCGTCTAAGTTTTGCATATTTCTATGTGTTCAGGATTAAATTACCTCTTTTCTCTACAAAAGGGCAACATTAATTATTCGTATTAATATAGCTGTAAATTCTTACTGCAAGTTATTTATGCATTTGGATGTTTTACGGAAATATTTCCTGTATTAGGATCTTGTCTAAATGGTGTTTGCAGTCAAGTCTAAATTTCATCGTGTTTCGGGTTAAGTTGTCATGGTTTCATATGTTTCTTGGACAAGTGTAGATGTATAACCTTATTGATGTGAGCCATTGTGTGTTTTGTCCAAATGGTCAATCTTGGGTTAGTGATTGTGTATCCTTCACCCGTGGTATGTCAGAATTAGGTATGGTTGTCTGTGTCTCCATACATTTCTTGTAGAGAGACCTTTCCTATAGTGTCCTATGAGAGAGAGTGGCTTTCAAGCAGGGGTCGTGCCCGAAGTGGATGATAGGATAACCTGTTGAAAGTCAGTTAAAAAAAATGATAACCTAAAAATTGATATGGGTGGGATATATATTAATTAAGATAATGTGCCTCGTACATAGGTGAGTGCTAGTACAAGGCTCATAATGTTACGAGAAGGCCTGGAATGAGAAACTTACCACCTTGTCTTCACGACAGGATTGGTAGGGTCCGCATGAGACTTAGTTGGAACTGGAGGCTCGGGAGAGGTTACCAGAAGAAACCCAGGATGGGGGCCAGGACCTATGGAGGTTGTACCATGGTATCCACCATAAGATATGCGATGATACTCTCTCCTTAGAGTCACTAGTGTTTGTGAGTTGAGTCACATGGATGTTTGCGGAGTCTTGTAGCCTTTTTGTACTTGTCTTACTTTGCTTGCTTGAGGGTTTTCTACTATCTCCTAGCACAGTGGGGTGGTTCCATTTCGGGATCACATGGTTGGGTGGTAGTGCCACTTCCCATCAGATATTCTGGAATGTATCTTCAAGCGAGGAAGGGCTTCGTTGGTGTTTCTTGGTTCATGGTTCATGTACCAGCTCATGTTCGTGTTCTTTATTCAATTGAGACCTTGTGGTCATTGTATCAACTTTTATGTAACCTTGAATTTGTAACATTGTAATTCATGGTACTTTTGCAAACATGTATTTATGGATATTGTAAAAGGGAATAATTGGAATGTATGTTAATTTAGTTGTTGTAATCTTTTGTTTATATAAAATGAATGCATTAGAGTACTTTGATTCTTTCATTATGGAATTTAGATGTATGTGTAGTGTTTATCTTTAACATTTAATTTTCCTAAAATAGCTGAACAATAGGATTAACTGTGATGTCAATAAAGTTTACAAAGTAATCTTTGTTGGTAACCCTTAGGAAATCATGTGTTAGTATTCCGCTATGTCATTAAACGTGCTATTGATATGATTATGCACTTAAGCTTTAGAATTTTTTTTTTATTACACCTTTTAGTTGCTTGGTTATATTGTTTTCCTTTAGGGTTTCTGGCAGGGCATTACACCACCACCACCACCACCACCACCACCATCATTGTCTTCATCATCACCATCACCATCACCATCACCATCACCATCACCATCACCATCACCATCACCATCATCATCATCATCATCATCATCATCATCATCAACTTCTTCTTCTTCATCACCATCGAGTAACTGTCAATCATGATCATCATCTACATCATCTTCTACTTCTTCGGTATCTTCTTCTTCCATCACATTATACTTTATCGACCTTCCTCTTGGATCATGTCTAACAACAAATGACCAACCTGGTTTATGTGGAACCTCCGAGTAAAATACCTGCTCACATTGGCTTGGAAGAACATAGGGCTCATCCCCAACTGGTTCAAACGACCTTGTATTAACCATTGTAAAACCATTATCATGTTCAATAACAGTTCTATCACGATCATTTTTATTCAGTCGCAGTCTGTAGCATTTGACGACGAACAAAATTAATTTGAAGGAATTAAAGTCACACTCAAGTATATCATCCAAAATGCCATAGTATCTATTTTGAGACTCTTGAGGATGTATGTCGTTTCTCGATGAAATATTTGTCACCTCAAAGACTGCAGTTATCCCAAAATCACAAGTTTTCTTCGTGTCATCCAACTTTTTGATGCAAAATTTATGACCATTGCAGCACATAGTGTTGTGGTGTTTGAGCTGCAATATGTCAAACATGTAAAAATTATTGCATCGTGAGTTGATAAATATATGGGTGATTAATAAATTTATATGTACCTTTTTATCTCTTAAACCATATGCTAAATCGATTTCCCTTTTGTAACATTGGAATCTCCATTACGATGAGCTTCTTTAACCAATGAAGCCACACCTTCCCATGTTAATGTGTGACCAGAATGTTGACAACGTTCAATCCATATCGTCATCCAATCAAGATTGTTTGCAATATACAAATGCAGTGCATCCCACTCTCGACCAACTATACAAAAAATAAATAGATGTCTTACAACCGATTTATTTTGAAGATTAAGAATTAATTAACTACAATAACATCTTATAATTACCTCTCACTTTCCTCAATCTACCTTTCCCCGTCAAGTACTCCCCTTCAAATTTGTTAATGGGGTTGGGATCCCAAATGCGATCCACATGGATCTTTGCTGCAAACTTAGGAAGATATTCAGAAATATACACCATAGTCTGGTATACAATATATCCCTCCACCATAGAACCCTCAGGATGTGCTCTTTGTCGAACCAAAGCCTTCAAAAATTTCAAGTGCCTCTCAACCATCCACATTGACCTAGTGTGTATAGGTCCACACAATTCAATCTCCTCAACTTGGTGTATGAGGTAGTGTTCTTGTGCATTGAAAAAAGATGAAGGTAGACACTTTTGCATTTCACACATTAGATGAGGAATTTTTCTCTTCCAATATTTTATATCTTCTTTATGAATTTCTTTACATGACAACCACCTACAAGATATTCAAGATGCAAAAATATATATTACATAACAAGTAAAACAACTCACAAATATAATATCTATACAATGAATTGAACAAATATCACTAGTTACCTCATGTATTTTCCAAGATCATATATGACTTGCTTGACATTATTGTCGAAGTGGTCTGGGAGAGATAGAGGTAGAACGTACTGCAACAATTATTAAATTATCTTTTCATTTTTTTCTAACATAATACAATTAAAAGTACATGCATAGTATACAAATATATAGTAAATACACAAGAACATGAATTACCTTAATGAAGGTATGCCAATCATGCGTTTTCATCCCTGGCCCAAATTCACTTTTCTTTGATATGAGTTTGTTTATGTTCGCAGCAAATCTTGTGGGAAATTGAATTTTTCGTATGATTTCTTTTATAGCATTGCTTTGCTAGTCTGTTAATAACCAAGGAAGGTCACTTATATTAATCTAGTCTCCATGGCTATTTGATTTAATGACATTTTTCATTGCATGATTGGATTCCTGAATGTCAGTACAAATTTTGACAATTCTTTCTGTCACGCCTTCCATCCAATATTTTCCATAATGTCTCTGTTATATTCTTTCCAATATGCATAGTATCAAACAAATGCACAATTTGTAATTGCTCGTAGTAGGGCAGCCTACTAAATCTTCGGGGATAACTTTTTAGTCCCTTAGGAAGGTGGTCATTAATGCCTTGACGACCTTCACGATCATCAATCACATCATCAGTAAACAAAAAATGATAGAAAAGATGTTTTATGACATAAACCATTAGATGGAATGACATTACCTTGACGATTAATGTTATTGTATTCCAACTTCCACAGGTGAGGTGTCATTCTTCGTGGCTTTGATGTATTCTCTTCTTTCCCATTGAAAAGATATTTTTTAGTATTTCGATACTTATGATTTTTGTGGAGAAAGTGCCTATACTCATCAAACACCTGTTTTCCTAAACTTTTTGAATGACGAGATTTCATCTTTGGACCACAAACTAGACATGCAAATTTTTCCTTTGTTTGAAGACCTACAAGATAATGTATAATTGGATTATATATGTTAATTTTTTTAATTATAATTATCATGCGAAACTTGAACACTATAGCATACCACAAAAAATGTGTTAGCCCCGGGGCATCGTTTATTGTCCATACAAGCATCGCATGGAATTGAAATTGTTTTTGTCCTATTGGTCTAGAAACATCATACATAGTGACACCATTCCATAAATCTAGCAACTCGTCGATAAGAGGCTCAATATATACATTCATATCTTTAACTTGGTACTTACCTAATCAAATGAACAAAAACATTACATAATTATTATGACCATTTTACTGCAATATTTATAATTAAATGTAGAAGACTATTAAATGATAAAATACCTGGAACAATCATTGTCAACATTATGTGCTCCCTCTTTATTGACATCCATGGAGGAATGTTATTGTTGATAACAAAAACAGGCTACACTTAGTAAACAAATCTTAGCTCTCTAAATGGATTGACACTGTTTGTTGCCAATGAAAGCTTGAGATTACGAGGTTCTTCTTTAAAGTGTGGCCACTTTTCCTCTATGTCCATAAATGCTGAACCATCTGCGTACATTCGCATAATGTCATCTCGATTTCTATTGCATGCATGGAAATCCATAAATTGTGCCAAGCTAGTGCACTTGAATAATTGTTGCATACATGGAATAATAAGAATATAATGAAGAACCTTGCAAGACAACTTTTTTGTTATTTGATCTATTCGATATCTACTGATATGACATTCAAGGCATTTAGTTCAAAATTCATGTTGTTTGTGATATATAATATGATCATTTGGACAAGCATCTATTTTCTTGGTACTCCATTCCAATATCTTTCATAATGGCAGATAATTCTCGGTATGAGCGAGGTAGAATATTTGATGGTGGTAACAAAAACTCACCTATCAATCTACAACAAAAAAATATAATTTGTTAATATAAAGAATATTAATGGTACATGATTCACCATTTATTAACTATAATGACATATATGACATACCTTAACATACGTGAGATTGTTATGTTGGATAAACCATTAATAACCTTCAAGTTCACCAACAACAATACAACAGAGAGAAGAGTTGTCTGGGAGCCTTCATAAAGGGCCTCATATGCCTTCTCAAGTAGAGGTAAATCATGAACAACATCAAGGTCATCTTCATCATCATGATCAGCTGCCCCAGTACCAAATGTGTCATGGATCAATGTATTTGTGGCTCATGATCATCATCTTCCATGGGATCATTATCTTCAGCTTCGATATTCACACCTCCATGTTCCTCCACTTCAAAAACCATATTCTTCGGGTTGTGTTGATTCATATCATCTGCTCTGGGGTGCTCGACCTATATAAAAATGATCAACATAAATAAACCATGATCATGATCTCATCATCAAGTGATTTCTTATGTATATAAATTGTTAAAACTATGTAATGAAAAACTTACCAATGTATGATAATCATGTCCCCCTTAAATGTAACCATGCAACCTACAATGTTTCTTAGCTATTTTGATTAGAAGTCTTTGAGTCTTTAACCCCTTACAAATTTTGCAGGGACAATAACATTTTCCATCACCTTTTCTTTTCAAGTTAGGCCATAATCTAGCAATTGTCTCCTTATTTTGTTGTTCGCTGATATTGTCTGACATGGTCTTTCTTCACAAACAAAAAATTGGGCTATAAAACTAGTTATATAGAAGTAATAGCAAATCAAATTACTTGAACATAGAAATAATTCAAATTGAACCAAAACCATTTCTCTTCTTTTTCATCTCAAAACATATATAATGGCTTTGTGGTGATTTAGAGCAAGTGATATGCTAATGGCTTTGTGGTATGCAATCCTTGTATCATATCTTAAGTTGACTAATGTCTAATTGGGGTAATCCATGAGTGTCTGATGGGAATTCATTATCAATGTTGTGAAGTCATAGAGAGTATGGTGATCATCATCCTTATAGGATCCTCCCAGTACTATCCAAATCAGTGACAAGTAAGACAAAATTCTTAGTCACACCTTGGGTGCAAGCGAATGATATTACATATACTTTTGGGATAAACACCATTGAGAGTCATAGACCCAACTTAGTCTAAAAGGAAAGTAACTATCCATTCCCATGCTCATGCATACTTACATGACTAATGCCACCCTTGTGTATCCTAAACATTGGAGAGACCTTATTTGACTTGCCTAATCAATGTGGTTTCTGTCCTAATATGAAATACCGAGTTCTACCCTTGCCTCTGCATCAAAATTCTCACATCATGTTTCTTCAACAAAACACACTATTCCCAATCTTCCTCAATACCCTCAATGGAGGGGCATGTATAATGGTTTCAACATACAAAGTCAATGATCATACACTCCATTCTTCTAGACACCCTTGGATACATTACTTGGCTTCTAGGGTTGGGAAAACTAATATGAATTGAGCCAACACCATGAGGATAGGGTCAAGTATCATGAAAACTGATCATAATATGTGAAGATAGGGTTCACACCTAAGTGTTGGCTCTCAACAATTCCACACTTCCAAAATTGTCAGTCTCAAGACTTCTCCTATTGGGTCAACACTCATTGATGGCCACAAGACCAAATCAATGTATCTAGGCTTCACACTCCTTACTCTAGGCTTGGAGGACCCTACACAAGGTCTATGAACACTCACTTGGTATTACAATAGAAATAGCCTTCCTCTAGAACTTTGTTTGCAACACACACATCATTGGTAATCATTGTTATGATGGATGATCTATTAGGACAGTAAATAAAATGCTTATTATTTTTCCACCCTTTGAAACTACAACAAGGTATTTGACTTGGCAGGGTCCCCATACATCACTTCAACACCAAATATTAGGCAATTCAACCTTTTGCCTTCTCAATGCATTTTATTTTGTCTTTCACTGGTTTTCTCAGTCTGATACATAGGGATATTAGACCTTTCATGGGATCATCACATGCACAAACTTCCCCATATGTCCTTGTAAGTCTAAGATATTAAATAAATTTCACCTAACACTATCTAGTAAAGATTCTTGTGTCCTATCCATATAGGATGTTTTCACACCACACTATCATCCTTGATTCATGTGTATGATGCAGAGGTAGGGGCATGTATAATGGTTTCAACATACAAAGTCAATGATCATACACTCCATTCTTCTAGACACCCTTGGATACATTACTTGGCTTGTAGGCTTGGGAAAACTAATATGTATTGAGCCAACGCCATGAGGATAGGGTCAAGTATCATGGCAACTGATCATAATTTGTGAAGACAGGGTTCACACCTAAGTGTTGGCTCTCAACAATGCCACACTTCCAAAATTGTCAGTCTCAATGTTGAAATATGATAGCTAGATCGGATTATGTTGATTAAATTTTAATGTTGCCTAAGTGGCAATTAAAATTTAATGTATATTGTAATAACAACAATATCAACCAAGGCTTATTATAGGAAGATATAATATATTCTGAACTGGGATAAAAAAATCCAGCTAGAGTCAGGTTCTCCGATTCCTCCCAACATCAACATATGTCCAAATGTGTCAAACATGCAAATGCCAGTTGGACACCCCCTATGATAGGATGAATCAAACTCAATTTCGACGGGGTGACTAAAGGAAACCCAAGGGTCGCGGGATATGGTTGTATTGTTAGGAAAGATACAAGAGACATTATGGGCAGTGTATCAGGAAACATGGGCATTGCTTCCAATAATGAGGTGGAAGCTATGGCTTTGGCCAGAGGTCTCAAATTTTGTGTTGATAATAGATTTACATGAGTGGAAATAGAGGGGGACTCACAAATTATAATCAATGCCACCAAGAACAACTCAATACCCAATTGGAAGCTTCATCGCTATTTTGTTGATATTGCAATGCACCTTAACCAATTTTAAAATTATATAATTTCCCACACTTTCTGTGAAGCAAATAAAGCAACTGATTATCTAGCTAATGTTGGTGTCTCATTGGAATCATACACTGAGAAAATCTCAATTTTTGACTGGCAGAATAAGTTGAAACAGATTGTAAAGGACGATTTGGCTGAATCGGTCTGCAAAGTCAAGTCAGGGATCATATAAGAAGCAAGAAGGTACTTGGGCCATCATGGAATCTTTTGATGGGTAATTCTATGGCCCAAGGTGTAGACATAATCAATGCAGATCTTGAGATCTCTTATGATTGCGCATCGGATGTCAGTGAATGTGGGTCGAGCGTGGGAGCTTCATTTTAGCTAGAGGTAGGCCATACCTTAGTGGAAGGACAAACTAGAGACCTCTATTTTTTCATGTGCTTTGGCAGATTGGTATTAGGCCGGTTAGATAAAGGTATGACTAGCAACCTGACAAGTTCTCAGAATAGTAAAGATATACTGTTCGGATGAAGCTTGATTGGAAGTCGGGCCTGTTTTGGTCTCTAGAATTCTCTAGAGAGTCTGAAACTTAATATAAGGAATGGTTCAGATTGCTGTCTTAAGTCTAGAAGTATCGATCTCAACCGATGGTGCATAATTTTGATCTCAGTTCCCTATGTAGAGAGGAATTGATCCAGGCCCAATACAGTCGGCTATTTCAAGCAAATGATGTGGTCTAGAATGTTCTATGGCAGGTGGCTAATGGTATACTGGGTGGTAATCGACACTGGTGTGATGGGTTTGTTTATGAGGCTGTCATTTGCCCTATGGTTGACATATTCGATTCAAAGGAAGTGATCATATAGAGGATCAATGACTTTGTCCACTTATCTAATGGACAAGCCCTGGCAAATGCCATTCTAGAGTTGGATTCTGATTGTTGGGTAAGCACTCTCGACATCTATTTTAACCACACCAACTACATCTCCTCTGAATCGGAGGAGTCAGACAATGAAGATGAGCAAATTTCCCAAAATAGGGAAGCACGGGAGAGGAGGAATAACTTCATCCAGGAGGCATGGGAGGTGTTTCGGGTAGGGGTTAAGTATGGGAATCTAGATCCCTTCCACGGACTACTCAACTCTGATGATAACTCGCTCTCGACATCAGAAGTTGTCAAACTAAGGGAGATTGGAAAGAACATGGTTGTCATACTCCAACACATTGGGAATTAGTCATCATGCATAAGGCATTGTCTTAAGATCTGTTTTAGATTAGTTAGGTTAGTTTTTCTATTATGAATCCTAGATGAGAAATGTACGGGAGTTTTTTTATTTGAGGATTCATTGATTGAGCCCATGCAGTCAAAGATGCTTTGGTGGTTATGTTTTCTATTTGGGAACTCATTGATTGAGCCCATGTAACAGCTTTGTGAAGTGATTTGTGCCTTCAAAATTCAAAACCATGGTGGCTATGGTCTACATATGATAACTATTTATTTCTTGTAAGAGCATAAAATCGTAATGGCGAATGCTACAAGATGCTTACATAGGAACTCAAATAATCACCATTTATCAAAACACACTAAACTCCTATGAAAGTTGCCTTTGACACTTTGGAGAAGAAAAAAGTTGACCTACCCGAGTCACCAAACGATCCAACTTAATGCAAGATTGTATTATCGTTGCTACTTGATTTGTATCTAGAAAAGACCTTCCGAGAATCCTCGAGCTCACTTTCTTTCAAAAGTGGATCCGCCAATCAATAGCACACACTATTGCTGACAATTCCAGTGATAACTCAAAAGGAGTGCAAGAACTATTAGAAATTTGGGTTTAATAGATTAGGGAAAAATATATATTCTGCAATCTTTAATCTATTTGTGAATACTATTGATGAAACCAAATCATATGCCCTTGATTGCAAATAAAACCTTACCTGAAGAGCCCGTGGTTGTGGAGAGATCGCTCTGTGGAGGGGAAGGAGGCAACCAAAGCTTCAACTTTGGTAAACGACACTCCCGACAAATGCTTGGTTTTTTAAAAATGATCTCGCGTTATATTTTTTTCCTTTAAAGTGCCCAAGTTCATCGGAATTCTGTTGGAATTCTGATGAATTCAGACACTTTAAAGAAAAAAAATCAAATTTGATCACAATATGCCTTGTCCGTTAGAAACCTTTGTTGGAATTTGAGGCCAAATGTATTAGTGCAAGTGGGGCTCTTTATCAAGCCTTGGCATACAAGGTTTAACCCTTCAGAGGAGCTCCCGAATCATGTCCTAGTGTGGGTTTGGTTGCCTCGGTTTCCGGTGGAATGTTGTCAGGAGGATGTGATGTGCATGTTAGCCTCGTTGCTTAGAAATCCTGTTGGATCTTCAATGAAAACCTTGGGTAGAAAGGTAATGAATTTTTCTTGTATCTGTGTTGAAATCAATCTAACTAAGCCCTTTCTAGATGATATAGATATGTGTGCAGGTTCTTACTCTTGGGTAAAACAATTGGATTATGAAACCCTTCCTTTCTGATATCATCTTTGTCATGAATATGGGCACTTACAACGTAAATATCCTAGAGCCAAGCCGGTGGAGCCCCAACCTTCAGAACCCCCTAGTAACCCTTATGGGGTTGATAAGGGGAAGAATATTTTTCAGGGAGATGTTGCAGATGCCGACAGTTTTGTTCTTGCCAAAGCCCGCACCAAGAATCGGGGTCAAAAGATGACATTTAGGGAAAGACAGGAGGAGGATACCTTCAAAAGGTTTGAAATTTTGGATGATCTCAGCCAACAGGAATTGAATCGAGGCTTGATGAACTTGGACCAAGGGGTGATGGTGGGCTCAATTCAAGAGGGTCTCATTCCTGAAGTTTCTTTAGATCTGAAAGGAGATGGGACTTTGCTCATGGATACTGATCAACAAGTGGCGGTTATGGATGTTCATGTTCCTACCACTGAAGCCCCAAAAGGAGGTGAGGACTCTTCACTTCTTAGGCGTACTATTGGTTTGGAGGTGGCTAAAATTAACAAGCCATCTTCTAAGATGAGCCTTATGCAAAGGGACCTAAAGAAAGGTGGGTTAGAGAAAGTAGTTAAACCTCTTAGGAAAAAGGATTTGGAGAAAATTAAATTAATGGGTGAAACTTTAGTGGAGTCAGGGTCGGTGAAAACTCTTGATTCACACTTTTCGAATCCCCCAAAATGATAGTTGTATCATGGAATGTAAGGTGCTTGAACAACGACCCTAGACAAAAATATGTTCATGATTAGATCAAAAGTCAAGTTTCCGATGTTCTTTTTCTTCAAGAGACAAAGCTTATTGTAGATTCTATGTTTGGTTTAGCACCAAAGTTATGGAGGAATGGGGAGTGTTAGTGTATTGGTGTATTTGGATCTTTTGGGGGTGTGGCTTGTCTTTGGAACCCGAGGAAGTTACATCCTATGGCCCAGATGGTGTCTAAATATTCTATGTCCATGATGCCTCTAGTTTTGAGACGAGGGAGGCTATCCTCTTTTCTAATATTTATGCACCTACTAACTTCCGGGGTAAGCAAATTATATGGTCCCATATTAGGTTTGTTCGTAGCATGACACCCTTTCACCCATGGATTCTAGTTGGGGACTTCAATGCTATATTTGATCTGATTGAGATGCAGGGGGAAGGGGGTAGCGCAAGGTTGGATCCCTCGATGATGCTTCTTTGGGATAATATTGATCTTCTAAATTTAGTTGTTATCAAGCCCAGTAATGGTTAGTTCACCTGGAATAGTCGCATGAGTGGGGAGTATTGTATTGCTGAGAGATTGGACCGGTTTTTGGTTTCATGTTACTAGGTGGGTGGTTGCTGGTCTTCTTGTTTAGAAATCTTGGACTGGTGAGGATCAAACCATTGGCCTATCAAACTTGTTATTGAATCTACTTGGGTGCCTTGCAAACCTTCGTTTAGGTTCCATCTTATGTGGTTTTCGTGATTCTTCTTTGTATGACTGTGTTGCTGATTGGCGGAGGAGGGGTAGATTGACTTTTGGTACAACTATGTATGTCTTTGCTAAGTGTCTTCAATATGTGAAGTTTCAACTCAAGCGATGGAATAGATAGTGTTTTGGGAATATTTTCCATGCAAAGGTAGTGGCTTAGGAGAAGTTGGATAGTATTACAAGGGAGATAAGGGAGAATGAGGTGACTGATGAGCTTCTTAAGGAAGAGGTGCGAGTGGTGAAGGCTCTGGAGGAGTGTGAGCTGAGGGAGGAAGTGTACTGGAAGAAGAAGGCATGTATAGAGTGCTTCAATAAGGGGATACAAATACAATATTCTTTTTCAATTAAGTGAAAGATAGAAAACATGGAAATTCCATCCCAACCCTAGTGAACGACAGGGGTGATAAGCTCTCCTCTTTTGTTGAGATCTCAGGTGAGGATGTGCAGTATTTTACCTCTCTCTATAGGGAGGACTTGTAGGGGGTTCACCTGAGGAGGAATAGGTTCTCTCTTGTATTCCCTCTCTGGTTTCTAGAGAAATGAATGATTATCTGACGAGGGACATTACTCTTGAGGAACTTGAGGTGACTAATTTCCGAATGAAGAAAGGGAAATCCCCTAGTCCTAATGGCTTCCCGATTGAATTTTTTTTAGGAATTTTGGGATATCATCAAATTGGATCTTTTGACAGTTGTTCAAGAGTCTCAGAAGATTAAATAGATGCTCATATCCTTAAACTCTACTTTTATTGCTCTTATTCCTAAGTGGGAGGGGGCTAATAAATTGAGTCATTTTCACCCCATATCTTTGTGTAATGTGATCTATAAAATAATCTCTAATCTTATAGCAGACATACTTAAGAAGGGGCTTAAAGAGCTAATTTTTGAGGAGCAGAGTGGTTTTGTGGCAGGAAGGCAAATTCTAGATGGTATTGTTATAGCTTGAGAGACTATTCATTCTATGGCCTCCTCTAGGGAGAAGACTATGCTCATTAAATTGGATATGGCTAAGGCTTATGAAAGAGTCAAGTGGTCCTTCCTAAGGAAGATGCTTAGTGCAAATGGTTTTGGAGAAGCATGGATTCAATGGGTTATGAATTGTGTCACTTCAGTTTCCTATGCGGTGATAATTAACAGGGATCATTTTGAGTCTTTGGTGCATCTCAGGGACTCTGACAAGGAGACCCTCTCTCTCCTTGTTCATTCTCCTTGCTGAAGGTTTGGGAGGGAAAATTCGAAGGAATGTTGAATCGGGCTCTATCCAGGGATGGCAGTGGGGGGAAGATTTGCCTCCGTAGACGAATCTGCAATTTGTTGATTACACCACCTTGATGGGGATGGCTACTATTAGAGAAGCTTCTAATATTTGAAGGGTGCTGGATGTTTATCTGGTTGTGTTAGGATAGTTGATTAATGAGGATAAGTCTTATATTTACTTCTTCAATACCTCGGTTCTCATTCAACAGAGGCTGGCTCATATTTTGAGGTTTCAGATAAGTGTCCTCCCTTTGACTTATCTGGGTGTTCCTATTGCAGTTAAAAGGATACCTAGGGAGGCGTGGCATAAATTTTGGACAAATTTCATGCAAAAGTTAATCACGGGATGCATAGGTGGTTATTCTTTGTAGGGCATGTTCAGTTGATTAATTCTGTGGTGCAGGCGCTATTCGTCTACAGGTGTATGCTCCAAGTTGCCCCACTGGGTTTTGTTAAGGATTTGAATGCTATTACTAGACAATTCTTATGAACTGGATCCTTGGAATCCTCAAAATGGAGTTTAGTTAGTTGAGAGGTGGTTTGTAGTCCGAAGTAGCTTGGGGCTCCGGTGAATGACTTTGGTTGGTGTGTCACTAGCTGCGAATCTTTATTGGCGATAAAGTGTTGAGCAAGAGAGGGTTTGGGCAAGGTTTCTTTTTCAGAAGTATCTTGTGGGAATCTCCCCATGTGATACTCCTCATTATCCCCTTGAGGGGAAAGACTCGCTGATTTGGGGCACTCTATAAAAAGGGGCTGCGCTTATTAAGGAAGGTTTATTTTGGATTTACAAAAAGGGAAATGAGGCTCGCTTCTGGTTAGGCTCTTGGGATGGGTTTCCCCCTATCATCTCTCAGTTTCCTAACTTGTGAAACTTTTGCCAGAGGTTTATGGAGGCGGGTTGGTCCCGGGTTAGTGATTTTATAAAATTCACTTCTTGGGGGCAATTAGAGATTGCAAGGTGGAAGGATTTGGATGCTTGGCCGAATGTTGGGCTACATGAGGATTGTGATGAGTTGCATAATATCCTCTCCAGTAGATGGTGTTTCTTTCTTCGCGATGAAGATGTTCTTTCCTGGCCCACTTCTTTGAAGGGTGTCTACACGGTTGTTACTGGCTACTAGGTGTTATTATCTCAAAGGATGGTCGGGGAGGAAGTTCAGTGGTGGAAGAGGGTTTGGAACAAGTTCTCCTGGCCAAAATGTAATTGCTTTGCTTGGTTATTGGCCAGGAATAGGTGCTTGGCCTGGGATAATATTCAGAAGAGGGGATTTCAATGCCCTTCTATTTGTTTCTTATGTGGGATGGATGAGGATAATTCTACTCATTTGTTCTTTAGTTGTGGTTTCACTCTCCAGATTTGGCACTTTTGGTGGGATGTTTGGTAGTGTCCCTGTGTTCATGCATCCTCCTTGGCTGAATTTTGGAGTATGTTGGGTAAGCCTCCCTCTTTGACTTCTTTTCTATAGGATGTCTAGTATGTGGGGCCTATTTTCTTATTGTGGCAGATTTGGTTGGAGCGTAATCGAAGAATTTTTCGAGGAGAGAAAAGGCTTTTACAACAAGTCTGGAAGAGAGTTTTGGGCATGGTCCAAGAGACAATGGAAGCTAAGTGTGAGGTGTCTTTTCCTTTGGAGAGAAGGAATGTGGGGGTGGTTGAGTGTCTAGGGATTCGGGGGTTGTCTATGGCCTCTGCGTGCATCAGGAGAGGGCGACGGGTGAAGCAGAAGTTCCAAAGGGATGGGAGGTAGCAATGCCCTCCTGAAGGTGTGTTGAAGATTAATACAAATGGCTCTTCTCAGGGTAATCCTGGCCCTACTGGTACTGGTGGGATTGATAGGGATTCTTTGAGGATAGTGATTTTCTTTTTTTCCTTCCATGAAGGGGTGCACTATTAACCTCATTGAAGGATTGCTATTCTTTAGGATTTTGAGAAGGCTCATGCGATGGGATGGAGCAGGATTATTTGTGAGTCTGACTCCCAAGTTTGATTGATTTACTTATTAATCAGAAGGTGGAGGGGGTTAGTTGGCAATTGGCTTTGGTGGTGCAAAAAATTTTGCAGGTTAGCTCTCTGATGGATTTGGTGACTTTTGTTCATATTCCGAGGGAGTGGAATAGGGTGGCTGACTGCCTAGCTAAATGAGCTTATGATCATTTAGACAGTGACCACTTGGAGGATTGGGAGTTGGCTCCCCTGGAACTCCGAAAGGAGTTGGAGGGGGTTCTTATTGATGATAGGAATGGCTGTAGTACTGGATGTTTTTTGTTTTGTTGTTCTTTGGGGCCTTGGTCCTATTTTTTTGATGTAATGTTGCTTTTTGAATTTCAATAAAGTTTTTACCTCTTTTTTCAAAAAAAATAAAATAAAATAAAGTAAAAATTTGTGTGTCTCGTTGAGTCATCCACCTTGAAATAGAAGGAGATTCATTGGTTGGTAGAAATGGATTAAGGAGGTGATCTACACTTAGCTGGACACTACAAGCTATCATAGAGGAGACTCTAACATATCTGCGATGCATTCCTAATGTCCTTATTAATCATATCTTTTGTGAGGCTAATAGAGAAGTAGATCCCCTTTCTAAATTAGCTACTAATGGGGTGGCCACCTATTCCTCCAACCTTGGAGAAGCTAATGAGTTGTTTCTCGCGAAATCCTAGGAGTGACAATAGATTTCATCAACATGAGGATAACATCAATCTAGTGTTTGTTTACATTGTCACTTTAGGACATGTGGTTACTAACACCGACTTTTGGATCAACTCATGTATTTCTTTCTAGTATTTATGTCTTTGCATCATACTAACCAGATTTATATCCACAAGAATTTAGTGTGGACTTTCATTTCTATTGGTTCTAAGACAACCATTAATATTTGTAGTCACATAAATCTGTCCATTTAATTAAATGAATATTTACTATTTATTTGATTATTAAATCCACTAGCCAACAGTTAATTAAATTAATATTTAATTAATTCATCCTTACACTCTTAAGCTATTAACTAAAAAAATTATCCAATTTATTTAAATTAATTCATTAAACCACACCTCTAAACCAATTAAATGAATAAAACATATTTATTAATTTAAACCACTTCTTTTAAATAAATAAATAAATATTTATTTAAATCACTAAAAAAATCCCCCCCACTTGCATTCTCCTACAAATGAAAGTTGCACCTATTTTGTTGAAATAAAGTAATTTATTTCAATAAAAATCCTATTTTCCCTCACCCACCAAACCCACTTGTTCACTAAACCCACTCTAGATTCTTCTAAACCATTCCTAATTAGCCTAATCCATCTAAATATTGTCACATTCCTAAGCAACTTGAAGTCACTTCTCAAAGCCTCCAAAGTCTTTGAAAAGAATTTAATGCTTTATGTGTTCAACAAGCTAACCCCTAAAGTCTTACAAACCACTAATGGCTCTTATATGACCATTAATGGCTCTTATATAACCATTTATGGTTAATTCCACTTGCCCACATGGTTAGAGGCTTAGCCTCTAACTCAACCTCCATGTAATCCACGTGTCTCCTCGAGCATTCATTGCTTTGACCATGGTTATTCCCACTAACTCTTGCACAAGAGTTTATCCATTGGATAAAGGCATTATTCATTGGATAAAGGCATTATTCATTGGATAAAGGCTTTATTCATTCAACCCAACTTAAACCCTAAATCCTAAGGTAACCCTCAAGTCATCTCAAGCATTTAATGCTTCTTCCATCTCCTCTCAAGCCATCTCATGTTGACATTTGTCATCCTGGGATTGGATTGAAAACCCTCACATGGATCATAAACCCATCAATCCTGACCCTTGTTGAGATTACTCAATCTCAACCATCCATTGCTCCATTTTCCCTATAAATAGAGCTCATTTCTTCATAATCTAGATCCAAAAATCTTGTATGCATCTAAGTTATAGTGAATTTGAGAGAGCATTTTAGAGTAAATTCATAAATCCACATTGTCTTTTGGATAAAATTAACATTAGTTAATTAAATAACATCTCATATTTAGCTTGTTTTACACTTGCATTTGCATAATTAATCATTTTCAATCTTGAATCTCCATAAGACATCCAGAATAGTGCAAAAAGCTACTGAGAGCTACACTCATTTGGAACTTGGAGAGGAGAGGAACAAGGGAGGAGCAACTACAAGCATGTTGGAGGGCATTTGGGGATTTTTCATTGCATTCCTTCATTTTGTTAAGCTTTCCATTTGATGTTTGGTATATCTCTTGATATGCTTGCTTAGGATAGTCTTTCATTTATGATTTCTGACACTAACACTAATGTTTGAATTGCTCCTTGTGTTTGTGTGTCTTCCTAACATCCTTTTTGCAGAGCATCAATATCCTTTTCCATGACACGAGAAGTTTCAGTTGGGTTTTTGTGAAACTTTCCCTAAATGAATTATAAAGGGTCACCATAGCCAATTTTTGGGTATTCATCTCCTTTCATATGACAATGTTAGCCTAGGTTCTGATATGGGTAACTTTGATCTTGCAGCATCGTAGCCATGCAATAGATGGTTGCCAATTTCTCAAGTGTCTCCTGGATATGAAACTTGCCCCCAAGAATGACTGGATGAGTGACTTCATGGAGAAGGTGGTGAAGAAATGTTAACTCAAGCTTGCTGAGGAGGATGTTGAAGTTGTGGAGGAGCCTTGAAAGTCATTGTTAATAGTTCATTTTGATTGTGTTCACTATGTAGAATCTTTTGGCCCTTTTGACTGCATTATGATATAGGCAGTCATTTAGCAATATATTGTTCTTATGCTTTGCTCCTTAAGGAGCTTATCATACTGTTATTAGTTTTATGGTTTTCGGCTGTGGGATACTACAACTTTTGAATATTCTTATACTACTATAATATGGTTTTTGGTCGTGGGATACAAGATGCAACTTTTGAATATTCTTATACTACTATAATATTTTTGTTAGTACTTGTCGGTAGGCTAGTACTATTGCAATTGGTTGCATTCAATTTTGGTTAACTCGTTATTATTCAATTCTGTTTCCACCAATTAAAATTATGAATTTTTTCTTTTGATTTAAAAAAAAAGTTAAGATACATGATTTTTAAGTTTCTAAATTATAGAAAGCACTATTCTCCATTCTAATTGGCTAAATCTTTTACATCTTATTACCGGATTTCACGGAAGCACTATATAAATGATTTTTTTTAGGTAAAATTTTAGCAAATTAACATAATCTTTGGTATGTTTAAATTTTCTTTTCAAATTTATTTTATGCATTAAATAAACAAATATTATATTTAAAATTATGAATTTTTTCTTTTGACTTTTTTTTTTAATTTAAAAAAAAAGTTAAGATACATGATTTTTAAGTTTCTAAATTATAGAAATTACTATTCTCCATTCTAATTAGCTAAAATTTTTACATCTTATTACCGGATTTCACAGAAGCACTATATAAATGATTTTTTTTAGGCAAAATTTTAGATAATTAACATGATCTTTAGTATGGTCCAA